>NC_083571.1:27450053-27750053 GCF_027579695.1 Neoarius graeffei | reverse complement strand
TCTCCTTTCTGGGATTTATTGTACGGACAGGCCAACTCCAAATGGACCCTGCCAAGACCCTGGCCGTCCGGGATTGGCCTACTCCCAAGTCCGTTAAGGAGGTTCAGCGGTTCTTAGGATTCGCTAACTTCTACCGCAAGTTCATCAGGAACTTCAGTTCTGTGGCAGCACCCATGTCAGACCTCACCAAAAGGACAGGTGGATCTTATGTCTGGTCTCCTCAGGCAGAAAAGGCATTCAAAGACCTCAAGGACCGCTTCTGCACGGCACCCATTCTGGTCCTCCCAGACACCTCCCAACCATTCATCGTGGAGGTGGACGCCTCGGACAGTGGTGTCGGCGCGGTGCTCTCTCAACGTTCGGAAGGAAAGCTGCACCCCTGCGCTTACTTCTCCCACCGCCTGAGTCCTGCGGAGTCCCGGTACGATGTGGGGGATCGAGAACTGCTAGCGGTCAAACTGGCCCTTGAGGAGTGGAGGCACTGGCTGGAGGGAGCGCAACATCCATTCCTGGTTTGGACTGACCACAAGAACCTGGAGTACCTCCAGCAAGCCAAGAGACTGAACCCTCGACAGGCTAGGTGGGCCCTGTTTTTCAGTCGGTTTGACTTCACCCTCTCGTACCGTCCCGGCTCCAAGAACACCAAACCTGACGCACTGTCCAGGCTGTTCTCTGCCACTAACAGGGAGAATGAAGTCGGGCCTATTATCCCGGTGTCCCGGATTGTGGCCCCTGTCCGCTGGGGTATTGAGGAGGCTGTTCGACGAGCCCAACGCCAGGACCCCGGTCCTGGGACGGGGCCACCGGGCCTCTTGTACGTCCCACATCAAGCCCGGGCCAAGGTTCTCCAGTGGGGTCACTCTTCCCCTCTCACCGCCCACCCGGGAGCTCGGAGGACCCTGGACTTCCTGAAAAGACGCTTCTGGTGGCCTAACATGGAGCAGGAAGTAAGGTCATTTGTCCTGTCCTGTGAGGTTTGCACCAGAACCAAGAACCCACGACAGCGTCCCCAGGGTCTCCTGCATCCTCTGACCATTCCCCGGCGTCCCTGGTCCCACGTGGCAGTCGACATCATCACGGGTCTCCCTGAGTCACAAGGTAACATGGTCATTTTGGTCATTGTTGACAGATTCTCCAAGGCCTGCCGCTTCATACCTCTGTGCAAACTCCCCTCCGCTCTTGAAACAGCGAAACTTATATTTAATCATGTCTTCCGAGTCTTTGGTCTTCCACAGGACATCGTCTCAGACCGAGGGCCCCAGTTCTCCTCCCGAGTGTGGCACGGGTTCTGCAAGGTCATCGGAGCCACTGCCAGCCTCTCCTCTTGGTTTCACCCACAGTCCAATGGTCAGACGGAGAGGCTCAACCAGGACCTGGAAAACACCCTGCGAGGCCTGGCTATGGATAACCCGACATCGTGGAGCACCTGGCTGCCATGGGCAGAGTACGCCCACAACACCTTGCAGTCATCGGCCACCAAGCTGTCGCCATTCCAGTGCCAATTCGGGTTCCAGCCACCTCTGTTCCCGGACCAGGAGGAGGACGCGGGGGTGCCCTCGGTCAACCAATATGTGAGACGGTGTCGCAAGACCTGGAGCAAGGTCAGGAAGACCCTCATACAGACCTCCAGAACCAACCAGACTCAGGCCAACCGCCACAGAAGACCTGCACACACTTTCCGCCCTGGGCAGCGGGTTTGGCTGTCCACTAAGGACCTTCCGCTGCGGGTGGAGAACCGCAAGCTTGCTCCTCGCTACATTGGCCCCTTCAAGGTGGTGCGCAGGGTGAACCCTGTCTCCTACCGGCTCCAATTGCCCCGGACTCTGAGGATCAACCCCACTTTCCATGTTTCCCTGTTGCGGCCTGTTCTGACGTCTACGTATGCCCCTGCCCCTAGGAACCCCCCACCCCCCCGCATCTTCCAGGGGCAGACTGTGTTCACTGTGCATCGCCTGCTTGACTCCCGCCGGGTCCGCGGCGGGTTGCAATATCTGGTGGACTGGGAGGGCTATGGTCCTGAGGAGCACTGCTGGGTTCCTGCTCGGGATGTCCTGGATAAAGAACTGTGTCGGGACTTCCATTCGGCCCATCCGGATCGCCCTGGGAACGTCAGGAGACGCTCCTAGAGGGGGGGGTCCTGTTAGGACTTGGACTGTTTTGACCTCTAGAGGCCGCTGTTATTTCCTTTTCGTGTCATATTTATTTTGGCCTCTAGAGGCCACCACTGTTCCTGTGTTTTGTGTTTTTTTTTGTTAATTGCCTGTTAGTCCTAATTATCTTCACCTGTGTCCTTAATTAGTTTGTGTATTTATACCCCTGAGTTCAGTCCTCTTGTCACGGAGTCTTTGTGCTGTTATGTTTATCTCCAGTTTCCTTTGTACTGTGTTTTGTGGATCTTCTGAGCTTTTGCATTTTTGCCTTTTTTTTTTGAATTATACTCTTTGTTTTTGTTTTTTTGTTTTGCCCTGGATTGTATATAGTGTACATAGTATAAATAAACCTTTTGTTACTTTTTCTACTTCTGCCTCACGCCTCGGCATTTGAGTCATTCCCCTGGTGGCCTAGTGGGGGTTTGCTGGATCATCACACCAACGAACCAGGTTCGAATCCCAGCAAAACCCTAACAATTTGTAGTTTGCTACAGCATGTTTTTTGGTATAGCGTTAAGTGTATGAGTGCTGAACAGTTGAATGTGCTGTGAGTAGAAGTTTAAGGAGCTCTCTGTAACATTATTTGTGTTTAATATTACAGATATGGATACCTCCAGATATGGAGGTGGCAGTAATGGTGGTTTTAGTTTTGTCGACTACGCTACCCACGGGAGATCTGGTCTCCACGTGGGAAATTACCTTTGATAAGAAACCAACAATTCTCAATTTAACCAGATTTTATACACTTTAGCACATGCGTTCAGGCAAACAGGTTTGTGCAAGGATGAAACAGAGACAGTGTTCTATTTCAAATTGTACAAAATATTTATTTTAAAATACTGGTCATATTCACCTCACTCACACACACACACACACACTGGTAGCAAGGGTGGTACCTGATTAACACTAGGTCACTAACAAAAAAACAAACTAACAAAACAAACCAAACAGCAGGAGAGGGGTTACCAGAGGGAGACCAGAGCAGGGAGTGGGTCAGAATGACCACACGTGACTACATGCACATAGCACTGCACACCCGGTGACACTACTCTGCAAATGACAGTGACTACGTTTACATGCACATCCAAATCGAGCTGCTGTCGGTAATCGAGCTGAAGGTCCCAGCAGGGTGCCAGAGAAATCCAATCCTACATCCACACAACTGAAATCGGGCTATTGTGTGAGGTGCATTGTGCACCCGAGCCACAGGTGGTGCAACACGCCCCATCGTGTTGGTACACTTCCGGTTGTCGTCATGAAGAAGAGCTATTCAAGAGTGTAAACAAAGTTATCAGTTCCGTGTTCTCCATTGCGCGTTTTTCTCCCATCCATGAATTTTAAGGCCCGGTCCCGCTGGCCGATGGACACAAAACGTATGCAAAAAGGACACAGCGGACGAGCAAAATTTCGGGGGTGGCTCTATCCGTTTTCATCCGGTCCAGAAATGGACAAAATTGGCGAAAATTTGCAAAAACAGAATGGAAAAGAACGGATGTGGGTAGTATATAGCGGGGATGTTAAACGCATGTTCATCGGAAGCCTAGCGGATGAAAGCGGATGGAAGTGGATGACAGCTCCGAAGGGGTTACCGGTGATAACTGAGAAGCGGACGCATAGCAGAAAGAGCGGATGCATAGCAGATGAAGGGGATGCATCACGTACGCCTAACGGAAACAAAGGGGATGTTGCGCGGATGTATATCGGATGCAGACCGTTCACTGCGCATGCAGAGGGTATGAATTGCGTCTGCTCCGCGGATATAAAGGGATGCAGCACGCACACCGTCAGCATAAAGCGGAAAGACGTGCTGGCGGCTACATCGATACATCTCTACTACTAGATGATTTTCTCCCCCTTTTTATACAAAATATCGATTGTCCGCTAGGTGTCCTTCTACATACTCTAGACATACTCCAGACATCCTAAATATACGAGATACATCCCAGATATAAACACTTTGTCCGTTTTGAATACTTTATATACGAGATGCATACGCTTACATCCTTTCTATTTCCGTGCTACTAACGATGAATAGACGTTTCATGTACCTTATGTTTCCTCCCTCTTTCCGTTTTCAGCTGCAGCGGATGTGAGTTGCGAGGATGCCCAGAGGATGCAGAGAGGATACAGCAGACGTTTAACGGATGATAACGGACATAGAACGTTTGTTGCTCGTATATGTCGCGGATTTACATCGTACACGGCGGAAAGTTCATCCGTTCTAAAAGTTTTGTGCAGCTCAAAACTTTTTGCGCGGATGAAATCACAGTGGACGGATGCTCAATGGATAGAGCGTATGAAGCACGTATGCAATGAGTACACAACGGATGCATAGCGTTTTCCAACGGATGGCAAAGATTTTTTTACGTTTTACATCCTCTTTGCGGCGGCACGGTGGTGTAGTGGTTAGCGCTGTCGCCTCACAGCAAGAAGGTCCTGGGTTCGAGCCCCGGGGCCGGCGAGGGCCTTTCTGTGTGGAGTTTGCATGTTCTCCCCGTGTCCGCGTGGGTTTCCTCCGGGTGCTCCGGTTTCCCCCACAGTCCAAAGACATGCAGGTTAGGTTAACTGGTGACTCTAAATTGACCGTAGGTGTGAGTGTGAATGGTTGTCTGTGTCTATGTGTCAGCCCTGTGATGACCTGGCGACTTGTCCAGGGTGTACCCCGCCTTTCGCCCGTAGTCAGCTGGGATAGGCTCCAGCTTGCCTGCGACCCTGTAGAAGGATAAAGCGGCTAGAGATAATGAGATGAGAATGAGACATCCTCTTTGCATCCAAAAGTGCAGTGGGACCGGGCCTTTAATATATTCAACTCCTTAAGCTGAATGAGCATGAAGTCTGTCTCCTCATTGCTCCAGAAGTGCACGTTTCTGCTTGCCTGTAGCAGTGGGGGCGTGGTCAAGCGCCCGTCTGTGACAGGAGGGCGGAGCCAGGGAAGGTGAGTGGCAGAATAATTACACCTGACGGTAATTAACCTGTGTTTGTGTGGCTTCCCAGTAACCGCGCCCTATTTAAGGAGGCAGAGGGAGAGTAGAGGGGAGAGCTCATCCCAGGACTAGAACACAGCGCGCGCGTGTGTGTGTGTGTGTTTATTTGTTTGTTTTTCTCTCAAGAATAAAAGTAGGCTGTTAAACTGAAAAGTCTGACAATAAAAAGCCTATTAGTACCAGAAGCTTTGTCCTGCCGTCCTCTGTGCTCCACCCACACTTCAGAGAGCTCTACATCGCCATTTTCTCTTCTCCGTTTGTTCCTCCTGACCTCTTCTGCTGCTCGCTACTACTGTTGTCATGCCGACCGAGGCTGTTGTGTTTCCCGCTTGTGGTCTCGTCACTCGTCACTTCCGGAAGTAGCTCGACAGCTAGCTCGATAGGGTATACATGCACAAAGTAGCTCGGCAGAAATCGCATAAACTAGGTCGTGTAGCTCGATTCCGAGAAATCAAGTTCGGTTCAATTTCAGCCGAATTAAGGTGTATACATGGCATTTTGAACTTCGATTTCAGTCGAGCAACGGCAGAAATTCGATTCTCTCTATGTGCATGTAAACGTAGTGAGTGAGACACACAGACAGATACCCACCACCAAATGCTCGGGCCCCCTGCTGGATATTCCCGATCCTACCGGAAAAGAGGAGAAGTAACAATTAGTAAACAAAATGGCCCCCGGGGTCTGGCTATGTCTGGACCCACCAGACTAACGGATGGGAGATTTACAAACCACGCGTGATGGCACACACAGATCACTACAAATTATACATCCCCAAGGGCACAGCAAAACACCTTGGCCAAGGCAAAAAATGTGGAAACAAATATAAACCCCCAGCCGCCCTGGAGGACAAACTCCTACCAGCAGCGCAGTACCAAATGAAACACTTACCAAGAAAAATGGAAACAAACAAACAATATAAAATAAATTAGCAAAAGAAAACAAAAAGGTTGAGACAAAAAAAAACCCAAGAGACAATAACAAATGAATCAGTAACCTAGTCGTTGAGTTTCCCAGGGCCCCTGTTCCCACTGCCCTCACACACACTCACTAAGCACGGTTCGAGAAGAAAAAACACACACTCAAGCCAGCATTCTTACATGCATACTACAGCTGATTATTGAAACAAAACACACACTCACTCAAACACACTTGCATACACCCGAACCACGATGGGGAGACAAACTCGCACACCAACAGCACACATACACGCACACTTCCAAATAAAACTCTGTAGAGACAAAACAGCAGCTGGTATCTGGAATGCAGCCCTAATTGCCTGCAGTCTTAGCAGCGACCCACCGCGAACCAAGAGGAAGAGTTCTTGTCGCACTTTCAACTGCAGCACAAGGTAGAGTAGCCGGTAGCTCGTATACAGGTCAGGCACGCGACAGCGCAGCCAACTTCCCAATTGCTCTGCCCAGTCACTTGGTAAACATACACCCAAACAGGCAACAATGCCGAACTGACGCAGGTACACTCTTAATGTCCTGCCCTTCACGGTCGAGATGTAGACCTAACCAAATGCCGTATGCAAGCAAGACACTCTAAAGCCAATGCCAAACTCAAGCTGAAGCAGTTGAATTCGCTTACCTGACCGCCGCTGCTCCCTACTTTTACGGCAACTCAATCCCAAGTCGCCTGTCATGACGTCAGTCAATGCGACTGCTGCCAGGCTTAAAGGTGCCGACACACCACTACACAGAGATTATTTTCTTTAAACTGAAGTAGAGTTTCACAATGAATCATTTGATTTATGGCAAAATTTGATTTAAAATAAATTTAAAGGTTGAAAAGTGATTTGACAGCATCTTTAATACACAGAATTATCACGGAAGACAAATTAGAGGGTTCAATATATATATATTTTTTAAATTTCTTTTATATTTTGGAAAGTAAAGAGATTTCTATTTTCATTATTTACAGAGTTATTGATTATTTCACAAGGGATTTTCTGAGTTAATACCAGGTCATATGAGCTCATAAACACACATTTCAAACCCTAAAACAATAATACAATTTCCATATAGCTTAAAAGAACTCAGGGCGCCCCATAGAGAGATTCTGGCTAATCTAAGGTGTCATGTCCATCGCAGTGGCATGGGGGCGCTACACATACATGAAAGAGGATCCAGTATAGAGCTTGACCGAGAGTGTTGGAAAACTCTTGAAGCTTAGAATGAAGAAAATTTGCTTTCCCAATATACTCTGAACAGATACCAGGAAATCAGGGTGAAGTGGTACAGTATTGAAAGCTGCCATGAGTTAGCCTTGGCCACATAGGTTGTGCTCCTAGTGTGTTTAATGAGATGAAGAGTGTAATGCTCTGTCACTCACTGAATGAAAATTTAGACCTACGGACTAAGGTGTTCATAGAAACAAACCTTTAAAGACATAACTGCACATAATCCATGTTCTCTGTCAGACTCAAAGCAGTTCGTATCCATAGATCTGTTACAACCACTGAGCATATTAAAAGCATATACTCACCCATATATTGTTTTTGAAATTCATCTTTTTGCTTCTGTAACTGGTCTCTCTCTTTAGTCAGGGTGTTGTAACTGGTCTGTAACTGGTCTTTCTCTTTAGTCAGGGTGTTGTACCTGGTGTGTAACTGGTCTTTCTCTTTAGTCAGGGTGTTGTAACTGGTCTGTAACTGGTCTTTCTCTTTAGTCAGGGTGTTGTACCTGGTCTGTAACTGGTCTTCCTCTTTAGTCAGGTTGTTGTAACTGGTTTGTAACTGGTCTTTTTCTGTATTCAGGTTGTTGAATTTGATCCACAACACTGTGACGGCAATCAGCAGTAGAACACACAGCAACACCACACACACTGCAGTCAGTCTGTAGCATTTCATCCCTGCAAGGTTGATTCCTGTAAATAGAGAGAAATTAAGTAATGTAAGTAATGTAATTTTTTTTTAAATATTTGTACATCTATTGTTCAGGAGTTAATCTGAGAAGAGTCATGAGTTTACACAATGGTGTAAGTTATAGCTCTTGGTAAAATATATAGGTTATATCATGGAGTGAACTACATAAATATTGCCACCCTTTAGGTAATAGGGTAAAAGGAAACACATATTAAACAAATGCACTCCCTAATGTTTTGTGGGTTTGCCCAGATACCAGCTTAGACAAGGCACTCAATTGCTGGGAGGATGGAAAGGCTCCTTCCACAATTTAAGGGACCCAAGGTTCAGCACTTGAGGTCTATCCCTGCATTGCACTAAACCACACCACATTACACTATACTGACACATAGTAACGTTGGACGCTACAAGCTGCAGCTAGTCAGCAGCTAAATAACTTTGCGGGTGTTTGTAGTGTTATTGTGCAACGGTTACGCTTATCTATCGTCTTTTCTGTCAATACACAGTTACAGTAATCATATAACAGCACACACACATTAGTTAAATTCAGGTATTTTATTTATCTATGATCGTGTAGGCGAGAGCTGCATTTTCCCATTGCTTCACTGTTTATTTACTGCAGGACTTCCGTGTTCGTGTGTCAAAGGACCCAAACTACGGAGGCCGGGGTGGATTTGTTGTGCCAGTCACGGGCAAGTGCACCAGCTCGTACATTGATTGGAGTGGTTTCACCCAATTAACATTAATTATGTGTATTGTAAAAAAAATGCATGCATTTATTGTCTCATCTCATCATCTCTAGCCGCTTTATCCTGTTCTACAGGGTCGCAGGCAAGCTGGAGCCTATCCCAGCTGACTACGGGCAAAAGGCGGGGTACACCCTGGACAAGTCGCCAGGTCATCACAGGGCTGACACATAGACACAGACAACCATTCACACTCACACCTATGGTCAATTTAGAGTCACCAGTTAACCTAACCTGCATGTCTTTGGACTGTGGGGGAAACCGGAGCACCTGGAGGAAACCCACACGGACGCAGGGAGAACATGCAAACTCCGCACAGAAAGGCCCTCGCCGGCCACGGGGCTCGAACCCAGACCTTCTTGTTGCGAGGCGATAGCACTAACCACTACACCACCGTGCCGCCCCTGCATTTATTGTAATTGGGTATTTTGTTTATGCATGGAAGTTCATTTATTTGTCACACACAGAAAAATATATAATTAATTCAGGGATGTGCAACAGGTGCATCAGTCTCAACTGAAATGTCAAATGAGTCTCACATTGACAGTAAAGATGATATGTACAGTAAGAATGTGTTAATTTTTTGTAAAATGATTTTAACAATGATTTAGCATTTCCTATCCATTTATTGGGCCCACTGCCACCTTTTATTTTTGAAAATTGGAGAACCCTGGAACTGTAATTGCCATGAGACCCAGGAATGAAACCTACCATTAATACAGCAGTGTAGGTTTCTGAACTGATTTGGATGATCACAGAAATCACCACAGCACATTGCATACACAGATATTCTCATTGAAACTCGGCCTATTGAAGTGAAGCAGAATCAAAATTACTCGACGGGCAGATTGTGAAGATTTCATTGTTAACATTTTCAATTGTTGTGGGTTTTTTTGTTTTTGTTTTTCTAGTTCTTTTACTGTTTGTTTGAAGTTCCAGAGTTTGGTGCTTGATGGTTGTAGTGTTTGTTTTACTGAAAAAAAAAATCATTTGGAAGAAGGTATGTTTTTTTTCTATTTAAGAATTCATATTGTAATAGTAAATGATGGATAACAGAAATTTATTATTCTTTAAATGAGAAATATGATGTTCGGTCTTATTCAGTGGTCGAGTTGTAAAATCAAACCAGGGGGGATGGTGAAATTTTTAGTCGCGTGTCGACCCATCGGTCGGTCCGTCGGTAGGAAACTGGTTTGCTTTTAGGAGGGTTTGCACACAACGTAGGTCTGTGGACCTTGTTCATTTACCAGACATATAGTATTTTGTGCTGATAAAGTGTGTAGTACACACTGTGTACCTTTTTATTGTTATAAAAAAACATAATACACTGGTATTTTACTGTAAAACATGCACAGTGTGGATGTCATGTGTCATATTTAGTCAGTCTCCTGGCTGACATACCTACCACATTCTCCATATTAGGGTGAAATGCAGATGACAAATTTGAAGTGCAACTTCATAGTCATGGTAGGCTCCTTTTAAATCGTTTGGTAAATAATTTATTAAAACCTCAGCAGGCAATGTAAATGAACAACTGAATCTTTTCATATCAAGTCAATAGAATTTTTATTCAAAGCTGAACATTGGGAACATTGAATTAAATACAGAGGTACAGTAGGTAGGTAACCAATAAGCTAAAACAAGCAACAGTAAATTGTAAATCAGACTAAACTTCCTAAAAGATGTTTGAGGCATTATGCATTTTTTTTTGTTTTTTCCTTTTTGTTATTATTGTGTTTATTCTTATGAGTAATGCAAATTATACATGTCCACATCGGTTATTATTTTAATGGAAAGAAAAGAAAAGTACTTATAATGTTATTTCTGATTTATTTATTATCTGAACAAGGATTTGAGCTTTGAAAAATGACCGGATTCTTTCTGTAACGTTGATTCCCGCTGTTATCTAGGTCACGTGACACCTTAACGTTGACAGTTACCAAGGAGCTGCCTTGGATACTTTGATACTTTGCTTCGATACATACCAGCACTTTGATACATACTGGATACAAGCTAGCAAAATGAGTTAAAAGCAGGCATCTTTGGAAAGTTTCTTTGGAAAGGGGAAAAGGCCCATTGTGTGAGGAGACAGAAGAAGAGCCTATGACGAAGAAAAAGAAAGCTGAATTTTAGCAGACACTTTGTCGAGTCCTACACCAATCCTGCTCTGCCTTACATGTTGTGACCGGCTCTCTAATGAGGCAGTGAAGCCTTCAAAACTGCTAGTGTTGTTTATTTTAGCCTTCCTGTCTTGAATAACACTTTTTGTTGCCTGAAGAATAACAAACGAACGTCCAGGCTGATTAAATTAATGGCCTTATACAAGAAATCAAAGCTAACATGAACCTGAGTAAGCTATCGATAGCTGGCTAGACTCCAAACTAACATTCATTATGATAGCTGTGTTGTTATCCGCCACCCACAAATTAGGCTACATATCGGTAACTTTACAGCATGATAGTGGGCTCACAGAAAGTGTGACTGATATTCGTAACTCTTGACTTACCTCCTGAAATGTTTTTTCTTGCGATCTTAAATCCGAACTTGCTTAGGTCTTGCTGTCCACTCCGCTTGGCCATGATGCTGCAATCTGCTGCTGTCACTGACGCCGAATGAAATAAAAAATAACGGAACCCCAACTGAATGTCACCTCTTCAAACGCTTCGCTTGCGCGTGCCCTCTCTCGCAGTAGCTTATTGTATGCTCAGTTTCAGCAAAACTACGTGGAATGGCATTTCTAATTCCAATGTTAAATAGAAGTAATGTCCACATTTATTGATAAAATTGCTCAAGGGAAGGGAGGGGGATGCCCGTTTTAGAGGGGGGATGATTTTGACCATTTTTTATTCCAGGGGGGATGGCATCCCCCCTCAACTCGAGTACAGGTCTTATTTACTCAGCACTGTGTATTCAGAATTTTTGTTATCTGCAAAACTTATTCCTGTCATGCTCCGCCCCGGACATCCACTCCAGAGCTTACGGATCTCCCACGTCAGCGCCGATCCTGATCCGGGACGGGAATTCCATCCTGCCTGCTTCCCCGTTCAGTGAGCGCTCACCTGGATTCACTTCCTGGTTTTCACCGCTGCCTTTATAAACGCCGTTCTCAGCTCAGACTTTGCCAGAACGGCTCGTTAGTTTATCCTGGCTGGTTCTGTGTCTCTAATGCTTTTCCCGGGTTTTCTCTCTAGCGATTTGTTTCTTGTTCATGGTGGTTTTTGTCTCTGTCACAGCCAAAGTAGAATTCATATAGATGTGAATTACAATTTATGTTACATGGTGTATATAATTTCATGTGAGTGTGTAATTTCATATAAGTAGTTTATTTCATGATTAAGATGATGAATAATATGTGACAAGGTTAAAAGAATTAGAATTAGAATCAGAATTCATATGTTAAGAATTAGAACTGTCTCATGCTTCTTAAGAATTCATATGTGAAGAATTAGAACAAGAATTAGAACTCACACTTCTCAAGAATTAGAATTAGAAGTTATTCAGCTATATAAGAACGGTCTCGCGCTTCTCAGGGTAGATCTCGAGAAGCCGTGGAAGCGAACAGTTTTTCTTACCTGACTCACTGACTCTCTGACTCACCAACTCTCTGTATCTTAGAACCTTTGTAATTGTTAAACGAGGATTAAAGTTCAACTTTCAAGACGTTTCAAGTGGATTTATTGCAAGGCACACGAACACAGAGTGGAAACAGTTACTTTGGGACAGAGACTTCGTCAGCGTAAGCTATAGCACTTTTCTCAAGGTCTCACTACGAACGAGCCTCTACAATAGTAAGAAAAACTCGCTTGACATTGGATTACAAAACGCTGGAGAGGTTCGCTGAAACTGGAAAGAAGATTCATCGAGGGATTTACCGAGGGACTTCTGAACTAGCGCGATCACGCGCTACACTCGTGGCTGGTGATTGACAAGTGGACGTGGCTGCAACATGACTGTCGCAAGTGGAATCGGAACAAAAAACCGGACCGACGTTCAAAGCAACCATGACGGATGAAGAAGAAAAGATGGTAAGCCTTCCGAGGGAAAAACATCAGCGTAAACCAACACAACGGTCATTGGAAAATAGTCTGCAGACAAGAATTGACTCCAGAAGAGCAAAGCTAAAGAAACTGACTGAGAAAAAAAAAACAAATTGCGTGATTTAATGGATAATGATGCAAACGTGGAAAATATAAAAAAGAAAGTGTTAACCAAGTATGAAGAGCTGATAGGAGAATTCAATAAGATAAATGCTGAGGTCAAAGACCTGTTCAGTCAACTTGGATGCATAGAGAATATGAATGCAGACCAAAGTGATTGGTTTCAGCCAAGATATGATGAGCAATGCAATTTTGCACGAGAGGTTAGATCATGGATACAAGAGGCAACGCTTTGCATAGAAGAGTCTGAAAGAGTGAACAATGAGGTAAATCCTGAAGATAGCATTTCAGTCACATCCAGAAAGAGTAAAAAAGCCAAGTCTGTCTCTTCTGCTTCTGTAGTGTCATCAATTCACGCTGAGCACGTAAAAGTTGAAATGGAGAAAGCCGCTTTGTTAACCAAGACAGCTGCATTGAAACAGAAAAGGGCTTTGGAGGAGCATGAGCTATGGCTCAAGGAGCAGGAGCTACGGCTCAAAGCTGAAAAGGAAGAGCAGGAGCTACGGCTCAAGGAGCAGGAGCTACAGCTCAAAGCAAAAAAAGAAGAGTTGGAGGTACAAGCAAAGCTCGCTGCATCAGATGCAAGATTAGCAGTGTTAAGAAAATATGAAGACTCAGATGTGTCAGGCGGCTCTAAAGGCAGTAGAGTGGATCCACCGACGGCTACTCAGAGACAACATGTCAGCCACAATAGGAGCAGTGGGGCTAGTAATATATCTCAGCATAGCCATAGTGGTGGAATAGCTGCCAATGCAACGCCTGTTGTGTGACAAGAGCCTGTTACTTCAAAGGGCAATTCTGCAAACACGGATAACCTGGTTTCTGTCATGCAACGCCAAAATGAGATAACTAATAAAGCAACAAAAGCTATCTACATTGCCATCGCCGAATATTCCAGTTCTGATCAACTGTAACAATGCAATGTCGGATCTAGAGTACTTGGATGAGATGGAGAATGCTGCGAACATGCGCACAGTCATCTCCAAGCTCCCATACAGGCTGAGGGAGAAATTCAGGAGTGTCGCCACTGACATTCAGAAGAAAGATCGGCGAACAAAGTTCCAAGACATGGTGTTATTTGTAACCAAACAGGCTGAAATGGCAGCACACCCTGTGTTTGGTGAAATCTCAGGTCAAACAAAGCGCCAACCTGAAAAATCAGCTGGCAAGAAAACAATCATAATGCTAGCTACCGAAGCTAAAGAGCAGAAAGTAGTGAAAGATGTTGCTGGTGCCGAGAACAAGAAAGCTAAAGAGAAGAAACCAAACATAAACATGGCTTTCGTGAAACCGTGCATCTTCTGTCAGGGAGATCATATCATGGAACAGTGCAAGAAACTTCAAAAAAAGCTACACAAAGAAAAATTGGAATTCCTTAAGAGTAAAGGACTCTGCTTCAGCTGTCTTATAGGAGGACACATGAGCAGTACCTGTGAAGAAAAGAAGAGCTGTGAGATGTGTTCAGCTAAACACCCTACACTGTTACACATAAAGCAGGAACCTAAAGACATACCAAAAGAAGAAACTTCAAGGGAGAAACCAAAAAAGGAGTCTTTACAGGAAGAACAAACTGTGGTCAGTGGATTCGTGGATGCAGGGAAAACTTGCTCTCAGATGGGGGCCGGGGGTGCAGGAACCGTCCTCGCCATCGTTCCGGTGAGAGTGAAGGCAAAGAAAGGCAACAAGGTGCTGACTTGTTATGCGTTCCTGGATCCAGGGAGCAACGCCTCCTTTTGCACTAACAAGCTAGCCAACGACCTTAACCTGCAAGGAAAAAATGTGAACATCCTACTTACTACTATGGGAGACCAAAAGACCGTCTCGTGCAAGGTGTTGCCAGACCTAGAAGTCAGCAGTCTGCAGGGGGATGACTTTGTCGGGCTCACTGGTGTGTTTACGCAAAGGGCCATACCTGCTAGTCAGGAGAATATCCCAACCCAAGAGGACGTGGATAGGTGGCCACACTTACGAGGTGTACGAATTCCATTGATCAAGGTGGATATCGATCTTCTAATTGGGACTGATGTCGCAAAGGCTTTAGAGCCAAAAGAGGTAATCTGCAGCATGAAAGATGGGCCGTATGCAGTACGTACAGTCTTGGGATGGACAGTGAATGGGCCGCTGCATGAGAACATCGGAAGCTGGTCAAAGAACGGATACCCACAGATCCAAATGAATCGGATATCGGTGGCTCGACTTGAAGAATTGTGGACCCAGCAATTCAAGTATGACTTTCCTGAGAATGCTCAAGGAGAGCAGCTTGAGATGTCAAAGGAAGATCAACTGTTTATGGACAGAGTCACCACATCCACAAAACTGGTTGACGGTCACTACTCTATCGGATTGCCATTGAAGAACAAAGATGTGAAAATGCCTAACAATAGAGCAATGACAGAGCAACGAGCGCTCAACATGAAAAAGAAGCTTCAGAGAAACCAGACGTTCCGAGAGGAATACGTCAGCTTCATGAACCAGGTCATAGCCAAGGGATACGCCATCAAAGTCCCAGACGAAGAGCTTAACAGGAGTGATGGAAAGGTGTGGTTTATTCCACATCATGCTGTCTACCACCCCAAGAAGCATAAACTTCGAGTGGTATTCGACTGCAGCGCTTCATATCAGGGAACCACACTTAATGAGCAACTACTGCAAGGGCCTGATATGACAAGCAGTCTGGTTGGAGTCTTAACACGATTTCGTCAGGAGCCAATCGCAGTTATGGCAGATGTGGAGGCCATGTTCCACCAGGTCAAGGTCCCATCTGAAGACGCAGACCTTCTCAGGTTTTTATGGTGGCCTGACGGGGATATCTCAAAGGAGCTGCAGGAGTACAGAATGGAGGTACACTTGTTCGGAGCCACCTCTTCACCCAGCTGTGCGAACTATGCGCTGAGAAGATGTGCTGAGGACAACAGGAGTACTTTTGATGCAGCAGCTGTGGAGACAGTGTTGAACAATTTTTACATGGACGATTGTCTAAAATCAGTTAACTCAGAACAGGAAGCGATCAAGCTACTCCACGACTTGATGGCCATCTGTCAAACAGGAGGCTTTAGACTGACAAAATGGATGACCAACAGTCGAAACGTGTTGTTAACCATTCCGCTTGAGGACCGAGCAACAGAAGTCAAAGATCTTGATCTCGACCAGGACTCACTCGCCATCAAGAGAGCCTTGGGAGTACAATGGTGCATCTGGTCAGATCATTTCAAGTTTCAGGTGAACATCGAGCAGAAGCCTTTTACCAGGAGAGGAATCCTGTCTACAATGAGCTCTGTCTATGATCCACTAGGAATGTTGTCACCAGTCATACTACCTGCTAGAAACATCTTGCAAGAATTGTGTAGACTAAGAACAGCCTGGGATGACACTGTGCCAGAACACCTCGCACAATAATGGACCAAGTGGACTGAAGAACTCCAACAGCTCACTGACTTTCGAGTAACACGATGCTTTAAGCCACCTGAATTTGGCAAAACTGTGCAAGCTCAACTGCATCATTTTTGTGATGCATGTGAAATAGGCTATGGTACTGTCACGTACTTAGTCCAGAAGAATAGCAGCAACCAAGTACACTGTTCATTCGTCTTGGGGAAGGCAAGGGTCGCCCCTCTGAAACCAACTACCATCCCGCAGTTGGAGCTGATGGCAGCTGCCTTAGCTGTGAAGGTGGATGTCATGCTGAAGAAAGAGCTTCAGTTGCCGCTATCAGATTCCAAGTTTTGGACAGACAGTACTGCCGTACTCAAGTACATAGCCAATGAGAACATCAGATTTAAAACATTTGTGGCAAACAGGATTGCCATAATTCTGCAAGCATCAAAAGTGCATCAATGGAGCTATGTCAACACTCAGTTGAATCCTGCCGATTATGCCTCGAGGGGTCAAAGGGTGAACGCCTTCATGAGGAATGACGTCTGGATTGCTGGTCCCAGCTTCCTCAGTAAACCAGAAAGGGAGTGGCCAGATGAACCCAATCACCTAGAAGAGCTACTCTTCATGGATACGTCTCAAGAAAGCTGTGGCGTGGTTCACGCAACTCAAGCGAACCCTGGTGAACCTGTCTAGGAAGAGAAAAGAGTTGAAAGGATTGTGCAGGGATGAACAACAGCTGAACAAAGAGATGTTGAGCTACAAAAAGGGTCTCAAACATACTTACCTGACTGTGGATGACCTGTAAAAAGCAGAGATCGCTATTGTTAGCCATTGTCAAAACGATAACTTCCAAGAGGAGATATCTGCTCTTCGGAGAAAGGACTCTATTAAGAAGAGTAGTCGAATCTTCAGACTCAATCTGCAACTTGAAGAGGGAATCCTTCGCGTTGGAGGGAGGCTCAGTCGAGCATCCATGCCAGCAGAAGCCAAGCATCCGATGATCATCCCTAAGAACCATCACGTGGTGGACTTGATTCTCCAGGATGCACACGAGTGTTTAGGACACAGTGGACGTAATCATGTCTTGTCTCACACACACCAAAGGTACTGGATCATTGACGCTCCCTCATCAATCAGAAGAATGCTGTCTCGGTGTATTACCTGTCGAAAACAACATGGTG
The DNA here is from genome assembly GCF_027579695.1 of Neoarius graeffei. NCBI lineage: Eukaryota > Metazoa > Chordata > Actinopteri > Siluriformes > Ariidae > Neoarius > Neoarius graeffei. Next base: position 27,732,594 of record NC_083571.1, on the reverse strand, counting down.
CATCAGGCACACAAATGATGGCAGACCTACCAAGAAACAGAGTTCTTCCAAATGAACCACCCTTTACCAGAACTGGCGTGGATCTATTCGGGCCATTCAGCGTCAAGCGGGGAAGAGTGTCTGTAAAAAGATATGGGGTGATATTCACCTGCCTTGCATGTCGTGCGGTCCACATAGAAATGGCAACATCATTGGAGACCGACTCCTTTATTCAAGCTCTGCGGCGCTTCATTGCGAGAAGGGGTCAAGTGAAGGAAATGAGATCCGACAAAGGGACCAACTTTGTTGGAGCCGACCACGAGCTGAGAAAAGCAATAAAGGTGTGGAATACTTCACAAATCGAGAACAGCTTGCTCCAACGTGACATCACTTGGTTATTCAATCCACCATCTGGATCCCACCACGGAGGGGTGTGGGAAAGAATCATCCGCTCCATCAGGAAGATCATGGATGCCACTTTGAGAGAACAAAGCTTGGACAAGGAAGGTCTTCAAATGTTCTTCTGTGAATGTGAAGCCATCTTGAATAGCAGGCCTATCACTATGCCTTCTAATGACATTAATGACTTGGAAGCCCTTACCCCACAGCACTTACTCTTGCTCAAGACTAACCCCAACCTACCACCGGGTGTCTTTGATAAGGATGATACTTACGCACGCAAGAGATGAAGGCAAGTCCAATACATGAGTGATCTGTTCTGGAAACGCTGGACCAAAGAATATCTGCCTCAACTCCAGAAAAGGCAGAAATGGAACAATCCAGCGCGCAACTTCATCCCGGGAGATATAGTCTTGGTCGTTGACGAATCAGCCCCCAGAGGATCATGGCTGATGGGAAGAATCGTAAAGACTGTGGAGGACGAACATGGAGTCGTCCGCAAGGTTCGAGTCAAGACGAAGATGAATGAACTTGAGCGGCCGATCACCAAACTCTGCCTGCTTCAAGAAGCAGAATGAAAAGGACTGTTAAGTACATTCAATGTTGTAATTGTTTCTAGGATAGAAAGCAATTAGGGGCCGGGTATGTAACGGCCAAAGTAGAATTCATATAGATGTGAATTACAATTTATGTTACATGGTATATATAATTTCATTTGAGTGTGTAATTTCATATAAGTAGTTTATTTCATGATTAAGATGATGAATAATATGTGACAAGGTTAAAAGAATTAGAATCAGAATTCATATGTTAAGAATTAGAACTGTCTCACGCTTCTTAAGAATTCATATGTGAAGAATTAGAACAAGAATTAGAACTGTCTCACACTTCTCAAGAATTAGAATTAGAAGTCATTCAGCTATATAAGAACGGTCTCGCGCTTCTCAGGGTAGATCTCGAGAAGGGAAGCGAACAGTTTTTCTTACCTGACTCACTGACTCTCTGACTCACCGACTCTCTGTATCTTAGAACCTTTGTAATTGTTAAACGAGGATTAAAGTTCAACTTTCAAGATGTTTCAAGTGGATTTATTGCAAGGCACACGAACACAGAGTGGAAACACTTACTTTGGGACAGAGACTTCGTCAGCGTAAGCTATAGCACTTTTCTCAAGGTCTCACTACGAACAAGCCTCTACAGTCTCCTTTTTTTACATGGACTATTTTTGCTATTTGTTTTTTCATCCTGTTTGTTGACCTTTTTGCCACGCCCTTTCCTTGGATTAAACCCACTTTATTTATTGGATTACTGTCTGTGTCGTGTTCTGCTTCTGGATCCTAATTTCACCCCATCTCCAGCACCCATAACAATTACGCAGGGACTGAAAAATTAGAGATGAGCATTTAGGAAAATACTAAAGCAAGACAGTATTTTGCTGAGATGGCAAATTGATCCATTTCAAATGGTGCATGCTTCAAAACTGACATGATTTGAATCGTGGAGGAATAGATTCCACATGTCTAATTGTACAGATAATTGTTAATTTAGAGATGTTTGCAGTTTACATATGCATGTTTGTGAAGAGAATTGTCTTATATATGCTTTTTCCTCAAGCTGAACATGTTTGCAATAGTTAGAATTCAAGAAGATTTGCTGTTTGTCATATTACTTGTCCTAATCCTATATTTATAGAAAAATTTCAGATGGACCATGGAGAGCTAACGATTGGCTGTTAGAAATTGTGAAATTCGCTTCCCCTGGTTCCCCCATCAGGGCATTGCCATGGACCCACATGAGCCCCGGCCTAATCTGTTACTTTTCACATTTCATCTGTTTTCCATGAAAACCCTGTTAATACACTGTGGACCTGTTTCTCTATTTCTGTAGATCTGTAATTTCATAGTGGAGACTAATTTTAATGATGTAATGATTGAACTGATATCACAATCCCAAACAAGCATTTTTATAGCTAAACAAATAACACTGTCACCCGTGAAATCGCTCTTACACTGGGTTGGTTGTGCTTAATCTCGCCTAGTATGGTGTCAACCTGGCAACCCTACTGCAGCCATGTTTACTCAGTGAAGTACATTCTGAAGGGATGTGATCAAACAGCTATACTGAGATTTTGATATGACACTTGCATTTGGATATAAAACTTTATTTACAATGACAAATTTAAGTTATTTTACATGGAAAAATGTGAGGAAAGGGAGTACTGTTTTTTTTTTGTTTGTTTGTTTTGTTTATGAATGTCTTAATGTATGAAAATTGTGGTAAATGATAAAGACACCCCAAACAAGATTCAACTCTTTTTACAAATGGCACCTCATATTAAATTGCTGTTTTAGTGTGTGTGTGTGTGTGTGTGTGTGAGAGAGTCAGCTAAAGATGCAAGAAGTAATACTAACATCAGCAGTTCTTTTTTTCTTCCACCAGAACTCACTACTCTACATATCTTCTAGTCAAAGACAATAATAGATGCAATGGTTTACTTTATTGGCAAGCACATGCACTTCTACAGAGGTATAGAAATTAGTGGATTCACACACATGATAGCTACAGTAAAGCATAACCGGATTGTATAAGACCAGTACTGAATTGGAGTGCATCAAATCACTACTGATTTAAATGTATTGTTCTTGTATCATACACTATGTATAATTATGTGTATAGCATCTTGTGAAATGTGGAGACTTACACCCCTGGTGTGAATGTGATGGGAGCTAGTCAGTATTAGCCATATGCTCTGTGTGTGTGTTTGTCAATTTTACAGATTTTCTTTTATTTCATGAAATTTTACACGAGGTAACTAAATTAAGGAGATTAGTGGATTAGTACATACACTTATGAGTGAGTGTATTTCACCTGAGCTCTCGGATTGCTTGAAGCTTCTGGCCCTCTGGGTCTCCGCTTTGTCCTCATTCACATAAACATCTTCATATGAGTTCTGACTGTCACTGGAATCCACTTGATTGTCTTCTGTAACTTCTACATTTGCATAAATCTCCTCACTCATCTCCATTCTTCTCTTTGCAGTAATCCTGAGCTTTCAATGAGCAGGCAGTTTTACGGGCGTTTAATTGTCTAAACTACACTCAAAGTGGCTGTCTGAAGGAGCACTGCCTACGTGACTGGGTCTATTGCTATTATGTTGAACGCCTATTTCCTGTTTAAGGCAATTTCTCTAAGCATGCATCAAGCAACACATGTGGTCAATGTGTTATTTTCAGGTGTGAAACTGACATTCTGAAGACAGTATAAGCTGGAAGGCCTTCATGCATCAGTGACATGTCACAACACTGTGATGTGACTACCAGACTCCCTCCTGAGGAGTTCACTGAACGTTTTATTCATATGAAGTTAATTATGGATGATGCTTGTATAGGTGTTTCACTGACATGCATGGTTTTCTTGTTTCTGAATTGAAGCAGCTCCACCGCATACCATCCTGCTACAACATCTGTTCATAAAGTAAAGTAAAAACAGATAGTGGTTAGTTCTGCATTACTGTGTTCAGGGAAGTAATGAACTTTTTTTTTGGTTATGTTTTGTCAGGAACATTTCAGAACAGATCATACTACTACATGGTGAAGAAAAAAAAGTATAGTCTCTGTCAAGCAAAATCATGATGAATGAATACAATTTCTTTCAGCACTGTTGAATTCTTGAATGTTTTTGTTCAGAAGGTACTGATTAATTTTCAAAAACAGCAGATCTGAGAGTAGCTCTGGATTAATGCACTGCTTCTAGGAAGTTATAGTTGCTATAGTGTTCTGTTGTTTTCACACTTTGACCCCAGGAAGCTACTGCAGTTAGGCCACTTCCTTTCTGGCGGTCGAGCAATTAATAGTCTTTTTCTGCATACGAAGCTGATCATTATTAGGAAACTTTACTATGATGGCAGCACAAGGTCGCACTCTTTGATCACTAATGTACACATTTGTAAAATGATTTCATGAACTGTTCCTTATAATTTCTTAAATTATATTTAAAACTAAATTGACTATACACGTGTAAGAGCCCAGCTTGGGGCTGCATTTCTGGCCACCAGAGGGAGGAATAGGACTGGTTTGAAGTAATCAGGAGCAATGAGCAATGCCTGTCTTCCTGGATACTGAAGAGTTGCATGCAGGATTTCATTTGCTCAGTCTTGACCGGGAATCTGTGATTGAAAACTAGAGCTATACTCCAGTCTAGAGGTCTGCGCGGGTCGGATTTTTCAGTCCCGCTCCCGTCCGCGCCCGCATTGTGCAGTCGCATTGTGCAGTCCCGCCCGTGCCCGCAAAGAATTATGATTTTCGCTCCCGCCCACAAAAAAATTATGATTTTCAGCAAATCCCGCATGATGCAGATGTTCGCGTTATTTCTCAGGAAAATTCTTGTCTTGACACAGCGTGATGGTGCCCCGCTCCCTACTCTAAGTGGATTTGAGCATAAATATCTACAGCTCACGTTTGTTATAGTTTACCTTGTTTCTGAATTCAGCATGTAGTATCTCTAATAATAATTGCTGTCAAACAATTAAAATATTTAATCACAAATTTTTATGATATGAGAAACCATTGTAATTCTCTGATTAGCATAAAGAAGTGAATGGGCTTGCTTTGTACCAATGCTTTTCTTTATTGCAAAGCAGAGCTAATAAAATAAGTGAATTGATTTACTGCTTGCGTTAGTCTACAACTTTAATCAGAGAGACATGTTACACAGTGACGGTAGGCTTGACTCAATGCTATCCCAGAAATCCTTCCTGTAATATGCAAATTTGGCCGCCTCTGATTGGACAGGCAAATTTGCATATTACAGGAAGGATTTCTGGGATAGCATTGAGTCAAGCCTACCGTCACTGTGTAACCTGTCTCTCTGATTAAAGTTGTAGACTAACGCAAGCAGTAAATTAATTCACTCATGGTTCTCTTGCTAGCTGGGTGTGAACTGTGAGTCATTGGAGTGATCAAAGACTTTCTCCTTCGGATGATCAATGGCAAGTTTAAAATGCCATTTTTCACTCTATGTGGCAATCTGACTTTCTCTGCAAATTAAGGCATTTTAAAATGTTTTTATTAATGCCAAATGAAATATCCAGCACAAATTATATATGGTAGACATAAATTAATAATTTATAAATTTTATTTCAAGAATGTTTTTAGTTAGCGGGACTGCAGCTTATCACCGCACCCACCCGCCCCCGCATATGTGCACTTCCGGTCCCGCCCTATCACCGCACCCACCCGCCCCCGCATATGTGCACTTCCGGTCCCGCCCGCGCCCACAATGAGCTTTCAAAATTTGTCCCGCGCAGCACTGCTTTGCGGCGGGTCCCTCGAGTCTCGCGGGACTACCGCGGGAGTGCAGGGCTCTACTCCAGTCTTTCCTCTGGTTTCTGTCTCTGTAGTATTCCGGAGATTCAGAGCAGTGCAGGGTGGCCTTGTTTGAAGACTGTCATGCATTCTGGTTATTGGAGTCTTGCATGTAAATGGGAGCAGACGTGACACTCCAAACTAAAGTGTTGTCAGATTGCCTGTATAAAACAACCTCAAAAGTTCTTCAAGGAACAGTTCACTGCATAGCCGAGACACTTTACAATGGGAGATGGAGAGCCAGAACCATCCTGAGTCACTTGCGTTTTATTTAACTTCACTTTTTTTCAATATGTTGAAAGTTGGAATAAAGCAGAATTAGCTGCTGCGTGAATTCACACCTGAACTACAAACTGATCCCCTGCAAACAGAGCTGTGTGAAATGTCAACACACTTACCGTAACTGGCTTTTGTAAGTTCATGTACATCTACATAAAGGGTCAAACTTCTCCATCTGTCGCTATAGACAGAGTTCTCTATTCTGATTGTTCAGAAGGTCTCATCTCATTATCTCTAGCCGCTTTATCCTGTTCTACAGGGTCGCAGGCAAGCTGGAGCCTATCCCAGCTGACTATGGGCGAAAGGCGGGGTACACCCTGGACAAGTCGCCAGGTCATCACAGGGCTGACACATAGACACAGACAACCATTCACACTCAAATTTAGAGTCACCAGTTAACCTAACCTGCATGTCTTTGGACTGTGGGGGAAACCGGAGCACCCAGAGGAAACCCACGCGGACACGGGGAGAACATGCAAACTCCACAGAGAAAGGCCCTCGCCGGCCACGGGGCTCGAACCTGGACCTTCTTGCTGTGAAGCGACAGCGCTAACCACTACACCACCATGCTGCCCTGTTCAGAAGGTGTTGATTAATTTTCTTGAACAGTACCTTTGAACCTAATGCCAGCTGTAATTCAAATCATAGTATAAAAACTCGCTGCCCCTACATGCTGAACACAGACATAGACCCAAGAGGATAAACTGGAAAATGCATTTTATTTAGAATAAATGTTGAAGTTAAGGTGGAGCCATTGCAGCAGCGCGTGAGCAGTGATGAGCATGAACTGATGACCTGCTAGATCGGATGAGCAGAGTCTACTACTCCTTCACCATTCAAGCTACTTCCTCTTCAGTAGCATAATGGCAGGCCTCTGGGAAGCAGTATGGGCACTGGAGGGGTTGCTATCATGTTAAATCAGGTAAGTGGGATAGCTCTGGTTCTCTGCTGTATCAGCACCTGTGTTGGTACCTGAGTCCCCTGGCTCTCTCTGGTGTTACTTGCTGCTGCTGGAGGCTGGACTAAAGTAGGTGCTGAAGAAGAGGTTCCATCTTGCTGCTGTAGTGTGTAGAGGGTAGTGTTGTTTTGAGACCCGCATTCTCCACCACTGTAGCAACTCATTGCTGAACACAGACATGGACCCAAGGGGAATGTTCTCTTTTATTTAGAATAAATGTTGAAGGGAATGGTAGTGGGGGGTATAAGTGTAATGCTCAGTGTCAATCAGGTGCTTGGTTGCAGGCAGACCATGAGGTGTAGGCCAAGATCCCTGGAGCCCAGTAGTCTCCATGATGCAGGGAAAATCAAGGAAGACAGCTCTTGTAGGGAGCATGCTATTTTCTTCTTCTTCATCATCATCATCATCATCTTCAGTGTCAGCTGAGTTTCCTAGAAGCAGAAGAGAGCCGTATTAATGACTATGCTGCACTGTAACTCAACTGACCTGTGGTGGTGGCAGCACCTGTTTATACTCTTCTGATTTCTGGAGGAGGGTGAGGAGAGGTGCCACTTTATCAGCTTCAGGTAAGGCTGGTTTGTCTGCACCTCCCTGTCATCATGTGCTCCCTGACTGTCCAAAGCAGGAGTGTTGACCTGGAGCTACACGTTCAGGACCTGAGGAGCAGGAGGGTAAAAAGCGATGAACCATTTGTGTGGAGGGATTTTAGAGCCGGGCGGCACGGTGGTGTAGTGGTTAGCGCTGTCGCCTCACAGCAAGAAGGTCCTGGGTTCGAGCCCCGGGGCCGGCGAGGGCCTTTCTGTGCGGAGTTTGCATGTTCTCCCCGTGTCCGCGTGGGTTTCCTCCGGGTGCTCCGGTTTCCCCCACAGTCCAAAAGACATGCAGGTTAGGTTAACTGGTGACTCTAAATTGACTGTAGGTGTGAATGTGAGTGTGAATGGTTGTCTGTGTCTATGTGTCAGCCCTGTGATGACCTGGCGACTTGTCCGGGGTGTACCCCGCCTTTCGCCCATAGTCAGCTGGGATAGGCTCCAGCTTGCCTGCGACCCTGTAGAAGGATAAAGCGGCTAGAGATAATGAGATGAGATGAGATGAGATTTTAGAGCCGCCATTACAACAGGTTGTAATATATTAGTGTGTCTATAGGAACAGCTAATTTAAAAGGACTTTCATGATGGACATGAAATGTTATCTCAGACTAATAAACAATTAAATATGTGTAAATAACAAAGACAAACAAACATTGCTGTAGTGAGCAATTTTTGTTCCAAAAAATGTATTGAACATTTTGGGAAGGAGCATCCCACATCAAGTTTTGCAAGTTTTCAACCACAAGAAAGAATTCGGAGCTGAAGATTTTACATTTTCCTGTTTTTTAATTTGTCTTATTATCTTAGCAAGCAAGGAAAATTATTGAAGGGAGTGAATGACAGTTTACACATGTTGTAATTTTATTCATTTATTTTATTTTAAATTGATAGTAAAATTGCTGTTGCATTAAAGGAATAAAACACTTCAAGACGAGTTGTGACATGAAAATAATCTACTTTGGGGTGATTGCAGTAACTCTGCTTCACATCCAACTACATCACATGACCTCATTGTTGATTAAGTGTTTTATGCCTGACTCGTTGTTTTTGCTTATAGGTTCAGCAAAACATCAACAATAACAGCTCAGCACTCCACCAGAGACCTGATTACACCCCCCCACCCCCCCACCCCCCCACACACACACACACACACACTTCTAGCCTGAGAAAGAAACACAGACCTTGACTGCAGTCAGGACTGATTTGCTGTAATTTCAGGCTGATTTGTAAAAGCTGTTTAGCCCAAGATCTGGATTAGTGACGAGTTCAGAATGGAGATGAGTCAGGAAGTATACGAAAATGCAGGAGTTACTGCACAGAAAACATCTCACTCAGATGAAGGCACTTATGAGGATGAGTTGAACTTGGAGACTCGTGCCATGGACATTCCACAATATTCAGTAACGCACATATTCATTCATTTGTTCATTTATTAATTTATTCATTTTCCACATAACTTGGTAGCAAGTCAAGTCAGGAGAATTCACCCCAGATGGGATAACAGTCCATGACAGTTTAACAATACACATTATTGAAAATATCTTTATACAGTGTAGTATGAAAGTTTTACCTGTGCAACATGTAAGAGCAAAGAAAAAAGTTATTACACACCACAGATATTACCATGTAGAAGTACTTCTTACTTTGCTGTTAAAAAGGAGGAAGGAGAGAGGAAGAGAAAGACAATACTTTAGTCTCATAGTTTCATCAGCAGATTTTTCTTCAGTTGATTTTCTCTGTGACTCATTCAGTCTATTTACCGTAATTACCTGCGTCGAGGTCACAGCTGTAAACTTGCTCTGGAAAGGGTCATCTGCCAAATGTTGTGAATGTAAATGTAAAGTTAACTTTTAAAAGTCCAAATATCAAAAACATGTACTGCCTCTAATTTCAGCAAACTCCGGCCTGTCCGCAAGTCTGCAGTTATGTCTGAAGATTGAATAACAATGTGCACAATTCTGCTTTTAACTCCTCACTCAAATAAATGTGTGTTTGTGTCCGTTACCGTCCATAGGACCCAACGCTGCATGGAGCAGATGGTACAGACTGACTGTAGTGTGTGTGATGCTGCTGTGCGTTCTCCTGCTGAGTGCCGTCATGGTGCTGTTGATCAAATTCAACAACCTGAATACAGAAAACAACCAGCTGCAGACCAGTTACACCAACCTGACTACAGAGAGAGACCAGTTACTGTGGGAGAAATTTGGCCTATACAGTGTACTTCATAGACTTGGTAAGTGAATATTATGCATTTGTGGAATGTTAAAAACTCACATGTACACTCACATCTGAAGCATCATGATGTGCTGTGTGTTAACATTTATGTAAATACTCTGTACAAGGATGGAGAGTTTTCAGATCGAGCATTTACTACATTTCTACTGAAAGGAAGAACTGGACTGAGAGCAGACAGGACTGCACAGAGCGAGGAGCAGACCTGGTGATCATAAACAGCAGAGAGGAACAGGTGAGAATAAATCAGGGTTTGTACGGCCTGGAAAAACCTGGAATTTCAAAATATGCTCTAAAGGCCTGGAAAAGTGCTTGAAATTCATATTGAGTCCTTGAAAATCCTGGAAAATTGGTCTTAAACAGATAAAATGATAAAATGCCCTCATTGTAGGTTATATCTAAAGTTTCTGTACACGCGTGCGTACGCGTTTTCATAGAAAAATCATAGCGACGATCAACCATCGGTAATGTTTATAGCGACGTGAACGCCATCTGTTGGTAAAATAATAAGATGCAATGCTGTGATTTGACGCATGCGTTATAGGTCTGTACAAAATGGCGCCACCCGCAAACATCATGCGTTAGCTCATAAGCGATCAGCTTTCGGTAGTTTTAGTGTAGGGTTTTTTTTTTTTTAGTTATATCTATTTTTATTAATTGTGATGCCTGGAAATTGTTCGTTTACTGATCGATGACTACAAAGGCCAGAATACGGAAAGTGGCTGTGGCGAGTGCCGGGAGACAGACACAAGGCACAGTGCACATTATGCGTGAAAATAGCTTTAGGGTTGTTTTACAATCAGGGTACAAAGTTTGTCACAGGCGTCCAAAATTCAAATAAAAAAAAAAAAAACCTATCAAATCTGCACTTTTGGAAATTAATACACATATGAACATAGGCATGTGTAATAGTTTGTATTATAACAAGATTAAGTGTAGCTTTAAGCAGGGCTGGGAGAAACGAATGAAGTGATTCTCGGAGAGGACATTTTTTTTTTTGACAATTCAGAATCCACTACTTCCATAGTGCTTTTAAATATAAGTCTGTAAGCTTTGTGTTAGTTGTCTCTAATATTTATGTCCCAATATCTTGACCACATTTTAGGATGAAAATAATCATTTTAGATATATTTTATATTGAAAAATTAGCTGTCTCGGAGAGGACATTTTTTTGACACAATTACATACTAATTTGATCAAAATAGTCTGAAAACTTACTGGCGTTCAACATTAAAACTTAACTATGTTTCCAATGATATGGAACCAAATATTTGTTTTATGGTATAAAGAAATGATTTAAGTGCATCTCTGTGGTCAGAAAAAGCACTTTTTATAAATGACACGGGTAATTTTGCTAAATATGACTTAAATTGCCATACATTCACCAAAAATAACATCACCAAATTTTTTTTTTTGCATGGTAAATAGAGCTATCACAGGGCTACAACAAACAACCAAGTTTATTTAGTCAAGACTTTTGATATTGAAGATAAGTGTTAAATGTGATTTTTAGCTTGCGTACCCTGATTGTAAAACAACCCTTAAGAAGAACCATCACTGAAAAGAAGGCAGAATTGGATGAAACGGAGAAAGGTTTAGATGGACTGTTAGTCAAATATAAAGGACAGTAATCATCAAATGAGATGGGAATTTTTTTTTTCAATATTTTATTTACTGTCAACTGAATTTAATTCTAGTCTTATTAATATTTTTCTATATTTTTTCATTTTTAATATTTATTTACTGAGTTTTATTCTAGTCTTGATCCAGCAGAAGAGTTTTTGTTTTACTGTCTAATCATAGTCTGGCATTTATCAATGTCATAAGCTATAAATACAGAAGATTAAGTGTTCATAATTATTGTATAATAATATTGCTTGATATGTTTTCATTTTCCAGTAGACAGTGGGTTGTTGCACATATTTATATTTTATTTTGATTTTGTTTGTTCAATGATTCATATTCCTTAATTACAGTACATTATTTTTATGTTTTGTTTGTTTAGTTTGATAATGTTTATGCAGATATACAACTTTAAAATTAATATTTTTATCATTTGATAAAATTTTTATTTTTATGATTTTTTTTATTTACAAATCTTATTTGTAGTACATGATATACAGATTGTTGGCTCACACACAGATGGATATATATATATACACACACCACAGTATAGCAGCTGCAAAAATGTCCTAAATTTGATAAAACATGTATTTTCACAAGAAAAAGAAATAGTATGAATCTTTAATTTCCATAATTCAAAGTTTTAATTGCATTTTGAATGATAATTATTGTTGATACACATAATTATTGTTGTTGATAAAGAAAATAGAAACATTTGTGTGTACATGTTTTTCTTGGCTGAGGTCCAAGCAATGAGGTCCAAGCAAGATTGTAACCTGAAAAAGTCATGGAATTTCATTCCCTCTCAGGGGAAAGAACCCTGTAAATGAGTATCTAAACACATCATCCACTATAATAGGAACACCTGTACATTCATGCAGTTATCCAATCAGTGCCAGTGATGGCCAGGAACAAGAATGTGAGGCTGGTGGGGTGGAACCTGATGTGGTCTTCTGCTATTGGAGCCCATCCACCTCAAGATTTGATGTGTTGTGTGTTCTGGAATGCTTTTCTGCTCACTACAGTTGTAAAGAGTCTGCATCTGTATGATTGTGGCAGCGGTGCAATGTAAACACGGTTGGCTAATTAGAGAACTGCATGAATGTGCAGGTGTTCCTAATAAAGTGGAAGGTGAATGTATATTCATATTATGCAATTACAATTACAGGGGTTCATAAGGAAATACTTTAGCAGTACTGAAGCTTGGATTGGTCTGACTGACAGTAAGAGAGAGGGAGATTTTAAATGGGTAGATGGTTCACCACTGACCACTCAGTAAGTCATCACTGAACTGAATTTTACTCATCATGCAGAAGCTTTAAATTTTATTCATCATCCATTTGAAGCTTTAAATGTGAAATAGACATTCTGTTTCTGTGTTTTCAGGTTCTGGTTGCCTGGAGAACCCAATGATGCTGTAATCGGAGAGGACTGTGTTGTAACAATCTTTAGAGTTGCTAAATCTACCCTGTCGACCTGGGTTGATTATCCCTGTGGCGTAGCTGTAGCTTGGATTTATGAGATGAAGATGTTCTCATCTCAGGTGGCTGATACAGCTGTTGCAAAAGCCGTGTATCAGTTGTTTCAACTGCATTGACTGTGAAGGTGTGTAACTCCCCAAGAGTTTTTTTGTTTGTTTCTTTCTTTACTTGTTTCTTTGTTTGTTTATTTGTTTTTAAGTCTGGGTGTGGCGGCACGGTGGTGTAGTGGTTAGCGCTGTTGCCTCACAGCAAGAAGGTCCTGGGTTCGAGCCCCGGGGCCGGCCGGCAAGGGCCTTTCTGTGCGGAGTTTGCATGTTCTCCCCGTGTCCGCGTGGGTTTCCTCCAGGTGCTCCGGTTTCCCCCAAAGACATGCAGGTTAGGTTAACTGGTGACTCTAAATTGACCGTGAGTGTGAATGGTTGTCTGTGTCTATGTGTCAGCCCTGTGATGACCTGGCGACTTGTCCAGGGTGTACCCCGCCTTTCGCCCGTAGTCAGCTGGGATAGGCTCCAGCTTGCCTGCGACCCTGTAGAACAGGATAAAGCGACTACAGATAATGAGATGAGATGAGTCTGGGTGTCAACAGTGGTTAAATGGACATGTTTTTGATGAAAATAATTATTTCCTGATGAAGGATTTTTCTCTGAATAAATTTATTTCAATTAAAGATTGGATTTTCTTTTTTTTCAGTTTGAGATGAAGCAGGTTTTTTTTTCCCCCTTTCATTTCGGTTGGGCACCACCTGTGGCTGTCTTTTAACTATGAAACAGTCTTGATAAAGCGTTTATCACCCACAAATGGATGGCTTCGTGGAACGGTTTAATCGCACCCTCAAAAACATAATTAGGAAATTTGTAAGCGAAGATGCATGCAACTGGGATAAATGGCTTGAGCCTGTTATTCGCAGTGTGAGAGGTCCTGCAAGTCTCCACGGGGTTCTCCCCGTTCGAATTATTATACAGGCATAAGCCGCATGGCATTCTGGATGTGCTATGGGGAAATTGGGAGGAGAGACCTTCAACCAGTAAAAACGAAATTCAATACGTTATCAACCTGTGTGCCAAACTTCCACACACTCACGCACCTAACCCAGGAGAATTTGCGGCAGTACGACGGGGCACGCGCCTTCGGGAATTCACACCGGGAGATAAAGTACTCATGTTGTTGCCCATGTCGAGCTCCAAATTGATCGCCAGGTGGCAAGGACCTTTTGAGGTCACACGGCGAGTCGGGGACATCAACTATGAGGTGAGGCGAATGGACAGGGGTGGGGCGTTACAGATTTACCACCTCAATCTGTTAAAACTTTGGAACAAGGAGGTCCCCGTGGCATTGGTGTCGTTGGTTCCAGAGAAGGCGGAGCTGGGGCTGGAGGTTCAAAAAAGAAAATTGACATCGCCCACCGCTCTGGTCCCCTGTGGAGACCACCTCTCCCTGACCCAGCTCACGGAAGTCGCCCAGTTGCAGACAGAATTTTCTGACGTGTTCTTGCCCCTGCCCAGCCGCACCCACCTCAGAGAACACCACATTGAGATGCCCCCGGTGGTAGTAGTGTGCAGCCACCCTTACAGACTGCCTGAACACAAACAAAAAAGGTGGTTCGGGAAGAACTCGAGGCCATGCTCGAAATGGGCATCGTCGAGGAGTCCCACAGTGACTGGAGCAGCCTGGTGGTCTTGGTTCCCAAGGCCGACGGGTCAGTCCGGTTCTGTGTGGACTATAGAAAAGTCAACGTGGTGTCTAAATTTGACGCATACCCAATGCCTCGTATTGACAAGTTGCTTGATCGACTAGGCACGGCTTGTTTTTATTTGACACTGGATTTGGCAAAGGGATACTGGCAGATCCCCTTGACTCTGCTATCCCGAGAGAAAATGGCCTTTTCCACACTGTTTGGCTTATACCAGTTCGTCACACTTCCTTTTGGGCTGTTTGGGGTGCCCGCTATGTTCCAGCGGCTTATGGATTGGGTCCTCTGCCCCCACGTGACCGCCTACTTGGATGATATTATTATTTACAGTAATGACTGGCCGCGGCACTTAAAACACGTAAGGGCCGTCCTTAGGTCGCTGAGGCGAGCGGGTCTCACAGCCAACCCGAAGAAGTGTGCAATTGGGCAGGTGGAAGTACGGTATCTGGGCTTCCACTTGGGCAATGGGCAGGTGCGTCCCCAAATTAATAAGACAGCAGTGATTGCGGCCTGCCCGAGGCCCAAGACCAAAAAGGGGGTGAGACAGTTCCTGGGGCTGGCTGGCTACTATCGTAGGTTTATACCTAATTATTTGGACGTCACCAGCCCTCTGACTGATCTCACTAAAAAGGGAGCACCAGATCCGGTCCAGTGGATGGAGCAATGCCATTGGGCTTTCTTGGCGGTAAAGGTTGGACTGTATGGGGGCCACTGTTACACTCCCCTGACTTTTCTCTCCCCTTTATTTTGCAGACGGACATGTCGGCCAGAGGGCTGGGGCTGTTCTGTCCCAGGAGGTGGAGGGGAGGAATGTCCAGTGCTGTACATCAGCTGGAAGCTGTCGGTGCGCATATATAGCTTTTTTGGCTGAAAAGCTATATATCTTGAAAAATAAAAAGTTTTGAGAACTCAGTTCTGGCCTGCCATGCTTCTGTGCTCCACCCACCTGTTCAGATACTACAATGGGTTACTCACTACTCAGCTGTTGGGTTTCCTGGGGTGGCAGGCAGGCACACACACACAGGACCGAAACCATTAGAAAACAACTTGATGGGTTACTCACAACTCAGCTGTTGGGTTCCCCATGGTGGTAGGCACACCCACACAGGACCGAAACCATCAGAAAACAACTTGATGGGTTATTCACGACTAGTGTTGCCACCTGTCCCGGTTTTTCCTGATTGTCCCAGATTTTCATGGTCTGTCCCGGAAAATAAAAATAAAAATCCGGGACACTGAATGTCCCGTTTTTTTTGTACATGATGGGCAAAATGTGTATTTCAACTTGCGAGCCAGCTGAGAACCAGTTTGCTTTTCCATAGCTCGCCGTGCTAAGCGGAGCCACGTCATTACGTCGCTGAATACGTCATTACGTCGCTGTATACATCACTTATGTCACTGTATACGTCAGTTACGGCGCTACGTTTAAATAAACCTTGGCGCAAATATCAAAGCTAAAACAACACGGAAGAAGCAGCAGCAACAACAACAATAATAATAATGGATGACTTCACGTTTGTACAGCTGCTGCTTCTCGTCGCTTAAAAATGGCGATCTTTCGTGGTCTTGTTATTGTTGTTGGTCTTAACAACTCCGCCCCCCCCGCTGACATAAGTGGTTCTTTCCTCTGGCCCAGCAGAGAGTTGGTGCTAGCCTGGAACCGGCTTGGACTGATAAAAGAAACAGACTCTCTGTTGCAATGGTGAAGGCTGAGCTTCAAGTCAGGCTAAACTTTCAGTTGTCCTGTACTGAGTTCAAGACATTCATTGAAAATCAGCCAGGACTCATAGCAGCAGCAAAGAAAAACACCAAATATAAATGGAAGATTAGGTAAGGTTTTGGTGAATTAAATGAAATAGTGTAGTGTAGTACATACTCCTGTATGTACTGTATGTGCCCAGTTATATCAGTTACATGTCCTCCTATGTATTTGTTTAGCCAAGAGCAGCAAGCAGCAGAGGCACAAGCAAGCACAAGCAAAGCACACGCCACACTCTAAGCCAGGGTTTCCCAAAGTGTGGTGCACGCACCCCCGGGGGTGCGTGAGCTGCCACTAGAGGGTGCGCAAGATAAAAAATGTAATGGCGATTTTTTAACTCTTCTACGCCGTAACAGTTCTGCAGTAGTTTGTGACTTCATTCATTCATTCATTCACGATGCTCAACTGGTTGAAATCGGCAAAACTAAATGCGCCACCACAAATCAGGGATGAAGGAGGAGAAACCCCAACAGATGGGGAGGAATCGGGGGCAATTGGTGAGGAGGAGAGAAGAGAGGGAGACAGGATTGCAGCGGATATGCTCCTTAATTGTTGTATCTCTTTAAAATGCATATGTTCATAATTATCATTGCTATTTTTACTGTTATTATATGTTAACTTTTTTGCAAATTAAATTCATTATCAATTCATTTTCATAACCTTGTAATGACAGGGTTGTGTTGCTAGTGTTTTAAACACAGATGAAAATCATATATTTTCCCCATATCTGGCTGGTAGACTACATGCCTCGATGTGATCTCCCTTTGTAATGAATTTGCGCATTTACCGTGTTGCAACATTTTAAAACTGTTACATTTCAATCAAATTCTATCTAATTCAAATACGAGAGCGCATAATATGTTAATGTGATTCAATGTTCTCATACGAGCATGACGTGCTGCCTTTGTAAAGCCTAGGTCACAACCGGACGTACGATTTTTTGGCCATGTGATTTTTGGCATTTCCCAAATCGCTGCGTTTTTTTTTTTGCTCATGGAGAAAGACACGCGTTGGCCGTAAGTTTGTCTTGCAGCCTGGAAAAAACCGTAAGTGCCCGTAGAGTTTGTTTGACATGACAAAGAACCTCTGCGGCCAGTCTACGGCTCGAAACTCAGCACGTCACACACGTGCCCTCCATGCGTTTCTTGCGTTTTTTGCACGTAGACCGGCCGTAGGAGCACGTACGGCCGGTTGTGACCGAGGCTTAAGAAAGCTTTGGTGTTTTTTTTTTTTTTCTCACTTTTGTGGTTTCCTGCAGGTGTGGCAAACGATGTTTATCATTTTAACTCGATTAAAGATGCTGCCTTTATAAGAAAGCGTGTGTTTTTTGAAACTGGGGAACTGGGGGTGCGTCAACCTGGTTGGAGTATAGAAGGGGGTGCGCGGCCAAAAAAGTTTGGGAACCGCTGCTCTAAGCAATCAGGTAAGTTGTTTGACACTACACCTTACATTATTACATTCAGGTATTCTTAGATACAATGAAAAATTAGATTATTTATTTGTATTCCACATAAGCAAACAAACAGAACTTAATTAGGGCCCGAGCCCTATAGGGCGAAGGCCCTATTGTTCTTGTAAGAGTTCACTATTATTATTCTTCCGTCTTCTTCTTCTTCTTCTTCTTTATTTTTCTCCGCTGTTGGGCCATTTTCGGGGCGCTTGCCATGGGCGAAAACGCACCAAATTTGGCACCAGTTCCGAGAATTGCCACCGCTACGCCCTATAGGGCGAAGGCCCTATTGTTCTTGTAAGAGTTCACTATTATTATTCTTCCGTCTTCTTCTTCTTCTTCTTCTTCTTCTTCTTCTTTATTTTTCTCCGCTGTTGGGCCATTTTCGGGGCGCTTGCCATGGGCGAAAATGCACCAAATTTGGCACCAGTTCCGAGAATTGCCACCGCTACTCAGAACCAAAAGCCCAAACTTGGCCGGGGCTCAGGGCCTCTATAGCGCCCCCTAAGTCGTTGTGATTTTGGCCTCCCGCTTTAAGGGGCCTGGGTGCCGTGTAGTTTGTAGTAGTGGCATGCCATTTGGTACGCATATGTATCTCACTAAGCCGGACAAAAATGTAATGCATTAGCCACGCCCAACAGGAAGTGAGGTAATTTCACTTTTGTGCGAAATGCATGGCCACGAAGACGGCGCAACTCCTCCTAGACCGTTCATAGGAATGTCACCAAAATTGATACACATCATCTACAGACATGGCTGACAAAAGTTACTAAATACGTTTCACATAGGATAAACCGTTCAGAAGTTATACGTCAATCAATTTTCGATGCAAAATTTTACATGCTTAAAAATTCATAACAAATCTTCTGATTGCTCAAAACTGCTCATACTTCACACGCAAATCACGCATTGGGCTTCTGACATGTTACCCAATTTCTGTGATATTTCGCCACTGGGGGCGCTATTTTTGGGCAAAAAATCCAATCTTTCCTCAAATTTGGTCAAACTTCACGGCCACCCTCTTACTACCTCCCATGTCATGTACACCACATTTTGGGAATTTTCGTCCATGGGGGGCGCTGTTTTTGGCCGACGCAATTGCTCCAAAACGGGTTTTTGGTGAATAATTCCATAATGCTTTTCCTTCACACCACTACCTTGTGATAGTATGTTGCTGTTGTAGACACTTATTTTTCCAACTCATAATCGCTCATGTACAGCATAGCGCCACCTACTGACATGGGAAAAACCAAAAAATTTATTCTTCAAAAATCTACATCTCATCTTCTATTTACTCAATTGTCATCAAACTTCATAGGCCACCTCTTCATAGCTCACCTGACATGTACGCCAAATTTTGTGCACTTTCGCCCCTGGGGGTGCTGGTTATGGCAGAAATGATATTGCAGCTTCTGATTTGTCAAACTTGGCAAGCAAACTCTTTACAAGCCCCTTATTGGGGCGCTTGCCATGGTCGACAACGCACGAAATATGGCTCCTTTTTCTTAGACTGCCACCGCTACTGAGAACCAGAAGCCCAGATCCAGGCGGGCCTCAGGGCCTCTATAGCGCCCCCTAACTCGTTGTGATTTTGGCCTCCTGCATTAAGGTGCCTGGTTGCCATGTAGTTTGTAGTAGTGGCATGCCATTTGGTACGCATATGTATCTCACTAAGCCGGACAAAAATGTAATGCCAATGCATTAGCCACGCCCAACAGGAAGTGAGGTAATTTCACTTTTGTGCGAAATGCATGGCCACGAAGACGGCGCAACTCCTCCTAGACCGTTCATAGGAATGTCACCAAAATTGATACACATCATCTACAGACATGGCTGACAAAAGTTTCTAAATACGTTTCACGTAGCATAAACCGTTCAGAAGTTATACGTCGAATCAATTTTCAATGCAAAATTTTACATGCTTAAAAATTCATAACAAATCTTCTAATTGCTCAAAACTGCTCATACTTCACACGCAAATCACTCATTGGGCTTCTGACATGTTACCCAATTTCTGTGATATTTCGCCACTGGGGGCGCTATTTTTGGGCAAAAAATCCAATCTTTCCTCAAATTTGGTCAAACTTCACGGCCACCCTCTTACTACCTCCCATGTCATGTATACCACATTTTGGTAATTTTCGTCCATGGGGGGCGCTGTTTTTGGCCGATGCAGTTGCTCCAAAACGGGTTTTTGGTAAATAATTCCATAATGCTTTTCCTTCACACCACTACCTTGTGATAGTACGTTGCTGTTGTAGACACTTATTTTTCCAACTCATAATGGCTCATGTACAGCATAGCGCCTCCTACTGACATGGGAAAAACCAAAAAATTTATTCTTCAAAAATCTATATCTCATCTTCTATTTACTCAATTGTCATCAAACTTCATATGCAAACTCTTCATAGCTCACCTGACATATACGCCAGATTTTGTGCACTTTCGCCCCTGGGGGTGCTGGTTATGGCAAAAATGATATTGCAGCTTCTGATTTGTCAATCTTGGCAAGTTAACTCCTTACAAGACCCTTATTGGGGCGCTTGCCATGGTCGACAACGCACGAAATTTGGCTCCTTTTTCTTAGACTGCCACCGCTACTGAGAACCAGAAGCCCAGATCCAGGCGGGCCTCAGGGCCTCTATAGCGCCCCCCGAGCACCGTGCAGTGCGAGACCCTATTGTTGCCATGTGTCCAATTCTGTGCTTTGTCGCCATTGTGGGAGTAATGTCTCTTGCCAAAGAAGCTGTGGAAGGTCTTTCGCGGGGACGCATGCCCCCGCCCCCCTTGGGCGCTGGCGCGAGGGCCCGTCGAGGCCGCTTGCGGCTTTAATTATGTATTCCCCTTTTACCTGTGCCCACTACTGCCCCCAGGTGTCCACAACCAAAAACTGCTGGAAATAAACCAAAATAATGAAGACCTGCTATATTATGTAAAGCAATTAACTAAACAAATAACTAGCAAAAGCGTCATTTTTACTAATTAGAGCAATAGAATTTCAGCGGAGAAGGGCGATTTTTGTCTTGGGTTAGATGTGCAAAGGGCGCCGTTGCTTACAAGCAAAAAGGTCGATTGGATGGTCGAAATGTCCAGGATTTTTGTCAGACACAGGTGGCAACCCTATTCACGACTCAACTGTTGGGTTTCCTGTGGTGGCAGGCACACACACACACACACACACACACAGGGGCGCCGCCAGAAATTTTGGGCCCCATGAAAGATTAGAATTTTGGGCCCCCCAACTTTGCCCACCCTCGTCACAATTGCACTATTGTCATTATTTGACTTTTGATAGCCCATGGACCTTGAGTTTGTGACTTTGTTATTACATTTTATGTATTAACCTACCAGGGACTAGATGAAAACTGGTCAATGACTAATTCTGGTGCATTTACAATCACAAATGAAAATTCAAGATTTTGCCACATGCCTTCTTGTGCTAGGACAATTGGTAGTGAAATGTGTGATGTGACTGCTAATAAATCATAGAAAAAGTTTTCTACCCAGCATCAAAATACCTATGGAAATCCCATGAACTGTATATGGCGCTCGCTCATTAAAAACTTAAATCCTAAAGCATTTATGGGTTGTATTGCTGCTTACCTCCTTCTCCAAAGGGGGGGTTCAGTGGTTTGGTAGGGCGGAGGTCCCCCTGAGGCTGAATCTGTGCATATTTAGGGCACCCCATTAGTTATGAAACTGGTTATTAGCACTAGTCATTAGCACCAGCATAACATAATATTTCATCTTGTTTATCACACAAGTCAGTTCAGTTATTAAAATGGAAAAAATGTCACTGTACAAACTGTAAAAGTGTTCTCTTGATAGGCTAATCCAACCACGTTCATACTGTTCATTTACCATTCGCTAATATTTTGAACACACATGTGAGCGATAGCTACCTTTCTTTGGGAAAAACTGAGTGACCAGTTGCCTGCCTCTCCAGTCCCTCTCAGCTTTCAGCTGCCTTTCTTTACGTTTTTGACAGCCACTCTTCATATTTAGCGATCATAGACTGTATGCACTCCACTGCTGGCTGGCTGGCTGGCTGCTGCACCGCGACAAAGCAGCAAGTAGCGTTGCACTGATCAGCACACAGATTTAATGCATCGCACTTCTACCAGAACTGGACCGTACCATTTCGCAAAAGGGGAAGGGTTAAATGACAATATGTTGAAGAACTCAAGAAATAGACAACCTTGTTCAATTAGCTCATTTTACCAGATGGAATATTGCATTGTTGTTATTTCAAAAGTCTTATTAAAATCATTAAAAGCATATTATCAGCCCCTTAAAGGGCCCCATGGCAGTGCTGGGCCCCTAGAATTGTTCTAACCTTTCCCCCCCTTGTGGCGCCCGTGCACACACACACACACACACACACACACACACACACACACACACACAGGACCAAAACCATCAGAAAACAACTCGATGGGTTAGTCACGACTCAGCTGTTGGGTTTGCCATGGTGGCAGGCACACACACAGGACCAAAACAATTAGAAAACAACTTGATGGGTTACTCACTGCTCAGCTGTTGGGTTTCCCATGGTGGCAGGCACACACACACACACACACACACAGAGGAACGAAACCATCAGAAAACAACTCCTTAGGTTTCTTTATGTCTCCACACTCTATGCCTATGGGGCTCCACTCCCGTGGGCCAAAGGAGCTCCACTAATATGAAGATTTAAAATTTAATGACAGATAGGAGTGTGGTTCAGTTAAAGGTTAAACTGATTTCCGTGGTGAGTAAATACTGATAGAGCTAGTTTTGGTGTGGGGATGTTCTAAAGCAGCCTGTAAAGCATGTAATCTAGAATGATGAATCCGCACAACTTGCAGTTGCTGCTCTCTAATAGCTCCAATACAGCCAGTCAGCCATTTGACACAGAACATGACACATCGGGAGTTGCCATTTTCATCTTCAGCACTGTGGCCATCTTAGAAACTCACTGTGCTTGTGAGATAATTTGCTCTCTGAAGTCATTTCTGTGGCTTGAGCATGACAGAACCCACCCAGTTTTTTCCTCTGCTCTACACCAAAATCATAGGTGACATACTTTCTTATTTTGAACACAGAATGGCAAATTTTGCCGAAAAGTCAGCAAAATATATAAAGTGTTCAAGGTCTTTGGTTGAAAGTTTCACCCTCATGGGCCAAGTTGCAACAGGAGCCAAACCGTGCAGGCGATATTAAAGCTATGGTATATAACTGGGTTTTGGACTTTTTATTCAACAGGAAAATTCAGGTAAGGGTAGGTACAGAGTACTCTGAGGTATATACAGTTGAGAATGGCACACCACAAGGTAGTGTGTGTAGTCCATTATTATTTAATATCATGATCAATGATATCTTTTCAAGCATTGAGCAAAGTGTAGGGAAGTCTTTATATGCGGATGATGGGGCTCTCTGGATTAGAGGCCGTGATATCTCATATGTTAAAAATAAAATGCAGGCAGAAATTACTAAAGTGGAAAAGTGGGCAAATGAATGGGGTTTTAGGTTATCAATCTCTAAAACACAAGTAATCTGCTTTTCAAGGAAACAAAGAACTACTCCTCTGGCTCTAAAATTATATGGTCATCACCTGGAGCAAGTCAAGTCAGTTAGATTTCTAGGAGTATGGTTTGATGAGAAACTGACATGGAAAGTTCATTTGGACAAAATGAAAAACAAATGTAAAAAGATACATAACATTCTGCGTTGTTTGTCAGGGCAAACCTGGGGAGCAAGCAGGGCATCCTTAACAAATATATACTGGGCGCTTATGAGGTCGGTTTTTGATTATGGTTGTGTAGCATACATGTCTGCAGCAGAATCAAATACTAAAATATTAGATGTCTTGCAAGCACGGGCCCTGAGGATTTGGAGTAGATCCTTTAAGACCTCCCCAGTACCATCCTTGCAGGTGGAAATGGGTGAAATGCCATTAAGTCTAAGAAGGGTGCAACTGATAACATATTGGGTTAATGTTAAAGGCCAAAATGATGAACATCCAACAAAAGAAAATTTGAAATATTGCTGGGAACATAATAAAACCAGCTTCAGAAGCTTTGGGTGGATAGGTGATGCCAAAGCAGAAAGTATAGGGCTACACCAGCTGCAGTACTGCTGTCCCTTTGTCTGCTATTCAGCCATGGTTGTTTCCCCTACCATTAGTAGATTTGGGCATTCACCTAGAAATCAAAAAGAAACCAAAAGAGATGTCAATTAAGGATGTGGTACAGAATTCATGTGCATTACCGTACTTATGCCACACTTATTTACAGATGGCTCAAAAGACCCAAAGAGAGGTTGTGCTGGCTCAGCAGTATGTATACCATCAAAAGATCTGAGTATCAAGAAAAGAATAAGTGACAACATGTCAGTATATACCACTGAGCTGGTTGCAATCCTGCTGGCACTAGAATGGCTCAAAGGAAATAGTCTTCTTAACCCTGTAATAATCTCAGATAGCTATTCAGCACTCCAAAGTATTCAGTCAAGTAAATCATTCAGAAGTGACATCATTAACGAAATATATATTTTACTGTATAAGCTAGAATTAATGGGCATGTCTGTCCTTTTTCTGTGGGTACCTGCCCATGTTGGTGTGGAAGGGAATGAGCAGGTGGATAAACTAGCAAAGCAAACCTTACAACATAAAGACATTGACATACAGATCCCAATAAGTAAGGTTGAGGCAAAGGTTTACATCAAGAAGTATTGTAAATCTACCTGGCAGGAGTATTGGGATGGTAACAAAAAAGGAAGACACGTATACGGCATACAAAAAGAGGTTGACACAGGAAGAATAGAGGGAAGGAATAGAAGAGATGAATACATCATTACACATCTAAGGCCAAGTTGACATTAGACCGTATCTGTCTCGTTTTCTTCCCGGATGCACTGTCCGTTCACATTAAAACGCCGGGAAACGGGAATCCGCCAGGGCCCACGTATTCAATCCAGTTCGTGTCTGGTCCGGTGCTGTGTAAACATTGAGGATACGCTGATACGCTGTGCTGAGCTCTAGCTGACGTCGTCATTGGACAACGTCACTGTGACATCCACCTTCCTGATTCGCTGGTGTTGGTCATGTGACGTGACTGCTGAAAAACGGCGCGGACTTCCGCCTTGTATCACCTTTCATTAAAGAGTATAAAAGTATGAAAATACTGCAAATACTGATGCAAATACTGCCCATTGTGTAGTTATGATTGTCTTTAGGCTTGCCATCCTTCCACTTGCAAGTGGTGAGTGACTTGCGCATGCCCGATATGCACTGGGATCACACACACAGCGGCTCAGTCCCGAATCACTGCTCGTGCGCTTCACTTGCGCGCTCTGTGAGCTGCGCAGGGCCGGAGTGCACACCCTCCAGAGAGCACTCGCTGTTCAGGGCGGAGTGATTTGGAGCGCAGGATGCCTGCGGAGCTGAGCCGCTGAGGAGAAATTACACATTTACACATTTCAACTTACGTGCCGTCTAATTAGTCATGTGATTAGCGTATCCGTGTATTGGCGTTGCTGTGTGCACGCGAATCGTGTATTGGCATTGCTGTGTGCACGCTAATCGTTTTTAAAAACGTTAATCTGATGATCCGCTGATACGGTCTAATGTAAACCCCACCTAAGAATAGGTCATACAGGTCTGAATTACTCACTGAAGGTGATAGGCAGGCATCAAACAGGAGGTTGTGATTACTGTGGCCAGTCAGAAACAGTGGAACATGTACTGCTACACTGCAAACAGTACAAACAGTATGAGGGAAAAAGGGATCAGCTCTTTCAATCCCTGAGAACAGCTAAACACAGTAATTTTACCCTACCAGGACTGTTAGGTAAAACATCTAGCCATATTTACCACTTTATTCTCTGGGCTAGCCCAGTTTCTTTCAAAAACCTGAGAATATAGTGTTTATTTTCTTTCTTTTTTGTTTGTTTGCTTGTTTTACATGGAGTACCTCCAGCGTCTACCTGTTCCACACTCCAGCCCAGGGGCGTAGCTTGGGTATTGTGACGGGGGGGCGGTAGATGTTTCAGAGGCCCCCCTACCCATATCCTAGGCTATAGCCTAATAAAATACCGGCGATAAAGGCATTTTTACAATTTCGAAAATGCGACCATAATCTTCAGCAACAGACTCACGCATGACAATAAGTGCAAACTAACAGGCTTTAATTTTATTTCACATCAATTATAAATCATACAGCTCGCTCTGGGTGATTATATCATTCGAACTCTGCAGCACTGCGTAGCGCACTGGAACTGCGCATTGCAAACAAGTACAAACCAGTGGCAAAATATCATTTTCCACAGTGCTAGTACCAGCACATCCGCCTGTCTCGTTCACCTCAGGTGTAGCATCAACCGTAGCCTGGCGAAAATATCTCGTCAGTGGAGCACAGCTAGAAGTCACAGCATCTCTCCTCTGTTGCTCCTCTAATCTTTCTCTCCTTTTACGTGCGCCGGATTTAAACCGCCTCATACTTGTTTTAACACTAAGAAAACCGTACCATCACCACACCACAACTCAGCTAGCAGATTAATTCTTTGTTTGAGTAACCATAGCATTAGAATCCTGAGCAGCATGGACCACTGCGCAGGGGCAACTTCAGAATCTGGAGGGTACGCATAAACAAGCCATAAGCCTATGTCAGTGCCAGTAGGCCTAGTGTGTCTTACCTTGATATAAGCTGTCTCGTCACAGAAAATAGAATAATTATATAACCATATTCCACGTTATGTGTAGACGCCACCGGCGCAGGCACATAGTGTAAATAAAGTTTGACCAGCACGTCCGGTGATTGGCAGGGGCCCCCCCTAGTGGTGAGGCCCTGGGTTTTTGGCGCCGATGCCCCCCCCCAAACTACGCTACAGCTCCAGCCCAATCGGTGGCGGTAATGCACCGTTCTAGTTGGTTGCCAGCTGCCATTAAAACTGAAAGAAGAAGAACAGACTTTGCCAGAACCATAGATTTACATAGAAGACTAGATTCCTCACCGCGTATTCCTGAACGTCCGCACAGGGCGGCCATCTTACCACAGAGAAGGGGTATGAAGACTTACGCAAGCACAGCACAGCCCAGCACTCACATTATGATTTACAGGAAATCAAAGTACTGACTTTGATGACAAGATGATGTGTGTGTCTGTGTGTGTTTTAATTGTAGATGTTTATATCAGTATGTTTAGTTTTATTTTAACTGCACATTGGAGCCTAGTCAAATGAAACTTCAATCTTCTGTGCTAACATATATTGACTTTGACATGATAATCAGCTTTGAATGTTCTTTTTGTAAATGTAAAGATATCTTTTTATCCTTGGAAGTATAACCACATGTGATTAATTAAATGTTTTTTTTGTCACAAACTACCGTGAGTCGCTGTCACTCTTTTTAGGGTGACCAGACGTCCCGGTTTTACCGGGACAGTCCCGGTTTGGGGTTGTGTGTCCCGAGTCCCGACAAAAGTCTGTCGGGACACGGATATGTCCCGGTTTTCGCCACTCGCGACGTTTGCGACTGAGCAGCGTGGGAATCATAAATGTCTGCATTTACTATTTTGATGAATTGACAGGAATCGCAAACTTTCCTGGTTACTGCTCCCTGGCCCTGTGGCATGGGTGTTTATTTGGCCATATTATTCCAGACAACAGATCGCAATCGCGCAATTCCTCCAGAATCCGCTGCATGAAGCTTGGATGTGGTTCCTGCATAACCAGCTGTCCTTGTTCAATGACATGTCCGTGCACCGTGAAGGCGCTGGAGAGGCAGAAAAACACAGCCGCGCATTCAGCTCTTCACTTGCGCACCTTGCAAGAGAAACTGCAGGAAAGGAAGTTGGCTGTCTTCACAGGTCTTAAGGTAATGTATTGATATAGTACATGACATTTAGCCTATTTGCCAGACAGCTCTCTTTTTTCCCCTATAACTTCAATGCAGTGCGCACGGAGGGTTCCCTATTGAAAACAACAACAACGTTATAGCACTAAACACAGTAATTATAGGCTACTCACATTATGTCCACACATCTCTCCATCACATCTCCTCAGTTCTGATTAAAACTTACTGAACATCCTAGAACCTTGAGGCGCACAGACGCGCAGGCATTGCGTTTTAATACGGTTGTGTTATTTCGCCACACTTTCTCATGGAATATGAACTAAAAACAGCTATCCTACAACTAATTGTAACCATGAAATAAAAACAATTGAACCCTCCCAAAATGTTTTTTTTTATTATTCTTATTCTTCTTATTATTATTCTTCTTATTATTATTAATATAGGTGAAGAATCTCCTGAGTGCCCTTGATGATCCACGGAAGGCAGAGGCATTTCGGGACACCGTCTGTTCATTTTACGAGTGTTGCATGTCATACTTGGAGGAATGGGGAGCTCCGTTGAAGGAGACAGAAGTTTTCTCCTGGACTCTCCTCTCCACTGTCCCGCAATGGGATGAGGTTGAGTCATCCTTCCAGTTCGTCACATCAAGATTGCGAGAGTGCAACATCAGTGAGACGGAGCTGTTTGATGAGACCTCATCGGTGCGGGCGTTTGTAACTGGGAGGGTGGATCAATGGAATGCTGAGGGCAAGGCAGCAGATGAGCGCTGGGTTGACATGTTAGGCAGGCCCGGTGCCATGGGGGGGGCGAAAGGGGGCGTCGCCCCCTCGTGGCTACAGCCCCGCCCCCTCAACGGAGACTCAGATCACTTAATTGTTTTCTTATGAAAATATAATGTATTATAGACGTATTAATAATTTGCATTTTCAAATACGAAATATTAAGTGGTTGCGCATTGCACAAAAATACATTTCACATAAATCACTACTAAAACTGGCACGGTAGAACAAATCTGATTGGTTGTTATGATTCTTACTTTGCAATCGTAGAATTCAACTGTATTAAGGTAGGATTATTTCAAAAAGCCTGAATTTAATATTAACCCTGTTTTAGACATATGTATCAATCCTAACTACTGGGGACTACTAGTTATTGTGGGTGTATGTGTGAAATGCTGACATAGCCGCGCACACACAGACCTGTGATAAGGACAAGGGGAGGGGTCGTGCGGGCAGGGGTTTTCCATGTACACTTACAAGTGCACTGTCTCTGCAATATGCAGTCAGTTTACGGGAGTAGTCTTTCCCCTTCCGAATTAAACGAATTCAATCACAATATTGTGAATCCATTTTCTTTCTTTGTAGGCTAAGTTTATCTCCGTTTATGTTGGTGTATGTGTTCATATATGGTCCGCTTTGTGCGCAAATAGCGTAAGAATATGTGTCGTTGACGTCACCCCCCATGCAGCGGGGGTGAAAATTCATCACTTCAGAGTGTTTAGTCCCCTACAAGCCTAAACTGGGGTCACGGATTAAGTGGTTAGCGTTGACTCGGTGCGAGTCAGGAAGGCTATTACTGGTGCAGCCACAGGGTCTGTTGATTTTTTAAAATTATTATTTTGGCCGCCGAGGCAAGTACCTTAGACTTGCATTGACGTTTTGTTTTCATGCCGCGGAGCTATTTGTATGTATTTTAAATGTAAAGGACTTGCCTGTAGGTTTGTGTGTGTTGTTTTATGTTTGGCATCTTTCCGGTTGTAACGCATGTCTGTGAGAAAATCAGAGGGGAGGGTTAACAGGTGGGCACGGGGGTTGATAAAGTGCAACTGCCCTGGTAATATGCCACATGATTTTCCCGGACTAAAGCAACCTTCGGGGCCATGGTTTTGTGGTTGGCGCAGTTAATTGTTTGAAACACGTTGTCAGACCGCCATCACTACTACACACTATATGAAAAAATATTTGCCCCCTTGCGATTTCTAATTACCCCCTTAGTAAACTGTTCCTGGCACCGGGCCTGATGTTAGGGCATTTCAAAAATAGGGAGATTCCTCATCGCAATGTTAGGCAGCTTTGCGAATTTGCAATGTGCCTCCCTGGCACCAATGCGCCCATTGAGAGAATTTTTTCTCTCATGACCAATACGTGGACTGATGAGGGGAATCGCATGACCGTGCCGACACTGAAAGCCTTACTGATCACCCGTGTGAATTTCGACGACACGTGCGCACAATTTCACAGTCGACTCTCGGCCAATAAAACCCTACTGGAAAAAATTCACTCTTCTTGTAAATATACGTAGGCTTATGCATTTTGTTTAGGGTGGGTGGATTGACAGTCGCCTTAGCTTTGTTCCTGTGCTTTGTTCTTGTACTGAGTTGGGTAGCCTATGTTGCAAATGATGTGCGCTCCTGTGGGGGCTTTCCTCGGGCTGTCGCCCCTCTCCTCCTTTATTGCTGTTTTGTTTGAGTGTATATTCTCAAATCACTTGTCTCTTTTTTGTTTCTGTTTAACATACCATTCTGACAGTTTGGCCATATTGCTGTGTTGAACAGCTTGTTGCACCTTCCATTAAAGTGTTCACTTTTGTACACATCATCTTGCTTTATTCATTCAGTTGTGGGGAATCGTTAGTAAGGTTGATTCTGACCTAGGCTATGTTGAGGTCACAGATCTACTTTTTAAGTTCATGCTACAGTGCATACAATTTTAGAGATATAGCCTACATGTGCATATGCATTCTTCTTGGTGTTCTCACAAACAGGTGAAATAAATCAGTTTAAATTTGGCCTATGGACATAGCCTGGCCTATTCTCAGCCATTACAAAATCTGTTGTCTGACCATAATTTAACTGATCTGTATACTACTATGCTACTAGATAACAAAATGCCTGTTTGTTTTATTTCATGTGAGATGTTGATAAATGTGAGCTTCAACAAAATGATAAGAGCACCTCTCTGAGTGTCACGTTTACGTAAAAAAAAGGTGTGCGTGCACGAGCATGGTCGCGCACAAAAGTGTCCCGGTTTCAGACTAGGGAAATCTGGTCACCCTACTCCAGCTGTTTGTTTGCAGCCCTTGTAGTCACAATATAAGTGAGTAAACTACAACCCCGATTCCAAAAAAGTTGGGACAAAGTACAAATTGTAAATAAAAACAGAATGCAATAATTTACAAATCTCAAAAACTGATATTGTATTCACAGTAGAACATAGACAACATATCAAATGTCGAAAGTGAGACATTTTGAAATTTCATGCCAAATGTTGGCTCATGGGGCGGCACGGTGGTGTAGTGGTTAGCGCTGTCGCCTCACAGCAAGAAGGTCCTGGGTTCGAGCCCCGTGGCCGGCGAGGGCCTTTCTGTGCGGAGTTTGCATGTTCTCCCCGTGTCCGCGTGGGTTTCCTCCGGGTGCTCCGGTTTCCCCCACAGTCCAAAGACATGCAGGTTAGGTTAACTGGTGACTCTAAATTGACCATAGGTGTGAGTGTGAATGGTTGTCTGTGTCTATGTGTCAGCCCTGTGATGACCTGGCGACTTGTCCAGGGTGTACCCCGCCTTTCGCCCGTAGTCAGCTGGGATAGGCTCCAGCTTGCCTGCGACCCTGTAGAAGGATAAAGCGGCTAGAGATAATGAGATGAGATGAGATATTGGCTCATTTGAAATTTCATGACAGCAACACATCTCAAAAAAGTTGGGATGGGGCAATAAGAGGCTGGAAAAGTTAAAGGTACAAAGAAGGAACAGCTGGAGGACCAAACTGCAACTCATTAGGTCAATTGGCAATAGGTCATTAACATGACTGGGTATAAAAAGAGCATCTTGGAGTGGCAGCGGCTCTCAGAAGTAAAGATGGGAAGAGGATCACGAATCCCCCTAATTCTGCGCCGACAAATAGTGGAGCAATATCAGAAAGTAGTTCGACAGTGTAAAATTGCAAAGAGTTTGAACATATCATCATCTACAGTGCATAATATCATCAAAAGATTCAGAGAATCTGGAAGAATCTCTGTGCGTAAGGATCAAGGCCGGAAAACCATACTGGGTGCCCGTGATCTTTGGGCCCTTAGACGGCACTGCATCACATACAGGCATGCTTCTGTATTGGAAATCACAAAATGGGCTCAGGAATATTTCCAGAGAACATTATCTGTGAACACAATTCACCATGCCATCCGCCGTTGCCAGCTAAAACTCTATAGTTCAAAGAAGAAGCCGTATCTAAACATGATCCAGAAGTGCAGACGTCTTCTCTGGGCCAAGGCTCATTTAAAATGGACTGTGGCTGTGGTAAAACAGGCCAAATCGCCAGGTCCAGGTCCACAAAAAAAAAACTGGCTCCACCACAAATAGCACTTTAGTGCAAGGTGTTTTATTTACAGTGCGCCCAACATACAGGCAAACATGCAAAAATTGCCAAGAGTGGTGAAAAGGTATATTGTAGGTTATATAATACAAAAAAAAACTTAATAAGTTACAAATAATAATAATTAATTAAATACGTGGGAGAAAAACACTTCCACAAAATATGGAACTTTTACAGCCACAGTCTACATTACTCTTGCTGTCCCCTCTCAATCTCCCATACACTGAATGAGGATCCCCTTTTAGGCCCTAGGCCCCTCCCCTAGGCCATACCACCCTGCACATTAATCAATCTTTGTCACAAAAGGCATAATGGATTACATGTGCATCAAGAATCATACATTCATATAAACACTGCACATTACCATAAAAGCTATTGGACTTTTGCCCATCTAGCATGTATAAATAACACATTCACTGAACCCCCCTTCCCGCAGTATAGTCCAATCCCACGACGCATTGCGCAGGCCAGACGCGACTGAAATAGCGCCAAGTTTGAACCGCTCGGTTTGGCTCTCATTTCCCTGCATTTGAATTACGCGGACAATACAAACAAACCACCAAACACAGAAATGCACCAACAGACACGCCAAACACAAAATACAAGAAGACAAAGAGCACTCAAAGATAAGTACAAACACAACATTCAACAATGACCATTTTATCATGTGTGGCATAACAAATTGTTTAAGAGTACGAAACAAAAGATGAAGGCAATATGTGTGTGTACATGCATGCGTGTGTGCGTGTATGTTACTTTCTGCTCCTGCTAACTTTAGGTGTGCACCCCCGCTGTCATAGCCGAAATATTATTGTTTAATGAAAGTAGCGTGTAAATGGGAAAACAACAAGCATGCTTTACGTGCTTAATGAAACCATAGGCAGCGCTACAGGTGCCACTCGTAAATGGAGACAGAGGCCTCCGTCACAGTGGCAAAGTGGAAAACTGTTCTGTGGTCAGACGAATCAAAATTTGAAGTTCTTTATGGAAATCAGGGACGCCATGTCATTCGGACTAAAGAGGAGAAGGACGACCCAAGTTGTTATCAGCACTCAGTTCAGAAGCTCTGATGGTATGGGGTTGCATTAGTGCGTGTGGCATGGGCAGCTTACACATCTGGAAAGACACCATCAATGCTGAAAGGTATATCCAGGTTCTAGAGCAACATATGCTCCCATCCAGACGATGTTTCTTTCAGGGAAGACCTTGCATTTTCCAACATGACAATGCCAAACCACATACTGCATCAATTACAGCATCATGGCTGCGTAGAAGAAGGATCCGGGTACTGAACTGGCCAGCCTGCAGTCCAGATCTTTCACCCATAGAAAACATTTGGCGCATCATAAAACGGAAGATACGACAAAAAAAGACCCAAGACAGTTGAGCAACTAGAATCTTACATTAGACAAGAAGGGGTTAACATTCCTATCCCTAAACTTGAGCAACTTGTCTCCTCAGTCCCCAGACATTTACAGACTGTTGTAAAGAGAAAAGGGGATGTCTCACAGTGGTAAACACGGCCTTGTCCCAACTTTTTTGAGATGTGTAGTTGTCATGAAATTTAAAATCACCTAATTTTTCTCTTTGATTGATACATTTTCTCAGTTTAAACATTTGATATGTCATCTATATTCTATTCTGAATAAAATATGGAATTTTGAAACTTCCACATCATTGCATTCCATTTTTATTTACAATTGTACTTTCTCCCAACTTTTTTGGAATCGCGGTTGTATTATTTACCATTGTTAGAACGCAAACTGTTTCATAACATTTGACACGATCTGTGTAATTTTGTTAATACAACTATCGAGATGCAATTGCGCACTCTGCTCTGCCATAGATCTGTTTATACTAGATCCGCCATCTCCTCATTATACGTCAACTCGTTTAACGTATTTTGTATCGGTTGTTAATCGATGCTTTCTTTACTTTGTTTCAGTTTCACAATTTTTGGTATTAAATCCTGTCCAACCACAACTTTGACATCATGCCCTCCAAGGAACAGGCAAAGAGTTTAACTGGCTGTGAATCCCAGTATAGGACAGGGTAGAGCCCTGCACTCCCGCGGGAGTCCCGCGGGACTCGCGGGACCCACCGCAAAGCAGTGCGGCATGGGACAAATTTTGAAAGCTCATTGCGGGCGCGGGAGGGACCGGAAGTGCACATATGCGCGCACGGGCGGGAGCGGGAGTGCACATATGTGGCGCGGGCGGGAGCGGTGATAAGCTGCAGTCCCGCTAACTAAAAATGTGTTTGAAATAAAATGTATAAATTATTAATTTATGTCTATTATATATAATATGTGCTGGATATTTTATTTGGCATTAATAAAAACATTTCAAGATGCCTAAATTTGCAGAGAAAGTTAGATTACCAGAGGAATGGCATCTTACATTTGCCATTGATTACCCTAACGGGAAATCCTTTGATCACTCTAATGACTCTCAGTTCACACCCACCTAGCAAGAGAACCATGAGTGAAGTGATGTACAGCTTGTGTTAGTCTACAACTTTAGTCAGAGAGACATGTTAGGGCCGGTGTAGCTGCAGGCTTTCATTACAGCCAAATTGGAGGCTCACTTGATTGTTGATTGGAGACGAGGGTGAAATGATTAAACAAGTGAAATCAGGTGTAGCTCCTGCTTGGTTGGAATGAAAGCCTGCAGCCACACTGGCCCTTTGTGGATAGGATTGAAGACCCCTGTGTTACACAGTGATGGAAGGCTTGACTCAATGCTATCCCAGAAACCCTTCCTATAGAGACCTCGCATGTGACGTCACAGCCGATCCAGGTTGTGACAGACGCCATCGTGTCGGTCAAACGCCATATTCCACCTTCTACTTCTACTTCTGGTTCTACTTCTGCTTTTACTTCTACCTTTTCTTCTGGAAAACCCTACTATATACAATTCTACTACAACGGCTGCGGCTACAAGCTCTCCCTACCTGTGCACGTTTTTTATGTTTTTTGTGTGTATTTTTGCGTGTTGTTCATCTGTACCGGACTTCAATATCCACTACAACCGTATGGACTTACTGGATATTGGTTTCCAGCAGAAAATGATGGTTTGTAGCGATTTCCATCGCATGCACAACATTCCGGACGAGAAAAAAAAAAAACATTCCGGACGAGATAGCGGGGTCTCCGTGGATTGTTATTGGAAGCAAAGCGAAGGAGGCGGCGCCGGGAGCAAAAGCGAGGCTACAGGCAGAGCCGGCCTGTTGACTAAACTCAGAAAACAGCCACTCAAATCTCCACTGCTAAGCCTCTACCTCTCCAATGCCAGATCCATGTAAACAAGATGGACGATTTGGAATTACCTTATTCTATTCTATAATCGGCTGGTCAGTGCTATACTCAATACTTAAGTGACTTACCCATCCAATGAGGATTCTTGTTACAAGATGCCACATCTGAGTCGCTGACAAATCCTGAATTTCTGTAGAGATAACGGTCCAGAGATTTATAAGCACGCAGTGCTTCACCACTGAAAAGCGAGGGAAAGTTAATGAGGTAATCATACACGTCCGGGTGTTCCGCTGGCAGTTCAAAATCCGGTCGTGAAAACTCCGTCCGGAAAACCATAAGGGTCACAAATCTGTAGATCGTTTATTTTAGACATATATCTAGTTATCTGTTCATTAGAAAAATGAGCCGTGTACAACCCCGATTCCAAAAAAGTTGGGACAAAGTACAAATTGTAAATAAAAATGGAATGCAATAATTTACACATCTCAAAAACTGATATTGTATTCACAATAGAACATAGACAATGTATCAAATGTCGAAAGTGAGACATTTTAAAATTTCATGCCAAATATTGGCTCATTTGAAATTTCATGACAGCAACACATCTCAAAAAAGTTGGGACAGGGGCAATAAGAGGCTGGAAAAGTTAAAGGTACAAAAAAGGAACAGCTGGAGGACCAAATTGCAACTCATTAGGTCAATTGGCAATAGGTCATTAACATGACTGGGTATAAAAAGAGCATCTTGGAGTGGCAGCGGCTCTCAGAAGTAAAGATGGGAGGATGATCACCAATCCCCCTAATTCTGCACTGACAAATAGTGGAGCAATATCAGAAAGGGGTTCGACAGTGTAAAATTACAAAGAGTTTGAACATATCATCATCTACAGTGCATAATATCATCAAAAAATTCAGAGAATCTGGAAGAATCTCTGTGCGTAAGGGTCAAGGCCGGAAAACCATACTGGGTGCCCGTGATCTTCGGGCCCTTAGACGGCACTGCATCACATACAGGCATGCTTCTGTATTGGAAATCACAAAATGGGCTCAGGAATATTTCCAGAGAACATTATCTGTGAACACAATTCACCGTGCCATCTGCCGTTGCCAGCTAAAACTCTATAGTTCAAAGAAGAAGCCATATCTAAACATGATCCAGAAGCACAGACGTCTTTCTGGGCCAAGGCTCATTTAAAATGGACTGTGGCAAAGTGGAAAACTGTTCTGTGGTCAGACAAATCAAAATTTGAAGTTCTTTATGGAAATCAGGGATGCCGTGTCATTCGGACTAAAGAGGAGAAGGACGACCCAAGTTGTTATCAGCGCTCAGTTCAGAAGCCTGCATCTCTGATGGTATGGGGTTGCATTAGTGCATGTGGCATGGGCAGCTTACACATCTGGAAAGACACCATCAATGCTGAAAGGTATATCCAGGTTCTAGAGCAGCATATGCTTCCATCCAGACGATGTCTCTTTCAGGGAAGACCTTGCATTTTCCAACATGACAATGCCAAACCACATATTGCATCAATTACAGCATCATGGCTGTGTAGAAGAAGGGTCCAGGTACTGAACTGGCCAGCCTGCAGTCCAGATCTTTCACCCATAGAAAACATTTGGAGTATCATAAAATGGAAGATATGACAAAAAAAGACCGAAGACAGTTGAACAACTAGAATCCTACATTAGACAAGAATGGGTTAACATTCCTATCCCTAAACTTGAGCAACTTGTCTCCTCAGTCCCCAGAAGTTTACAGACTGTTGTAAAGAGAAAAGGGGATGTCTCACAGTGGTAAACATGGCCTTGTCCCAACTTTTTTGAGATGTGTTGTTGTCATGAAATTTAAAATCACCTAATTTTTCTCTTTAAATGATACATTTTCTCAGTTTAAACATTTGATATGTCATCTATGTTCTATTCTGAATAAAATATGGAATTTTGAAACTTCCACATCATTTTATTCTGTTTTTATTTACAATTTGTACTTTGTCCCAACTTTTTTGGAATCGGGGTTGTAGTTCGTCGGTTGAAATTGATCCATTCTGTACACGAGTGCAGCAGTATTCAGCGGTGTTTTTGACCGACACGATGGCGGTTGTGTACTTTCCGGTCACGTGACTGCAAGATCTCTATAATATGCAAATTTAGCTGTCCAATCAGAGGCGGCCAAATTTGCATATTACAGGAAGGATTTCTGAGATAGCATTGAGTCAAGCCTACCATCCCTGTGTAACATATCTCTCTGACTAAAGTTGTAGACTAACTCAAGCAATAAATCAATTCACTTCTCAGACTAACTCTGCTTGGCAATTAAAAAAAAAAAAAAAAACACACACCATTGGTACAAAGTAAGCCCATTCACATTTTTTATGCTGATCAGAGAATTATAATGGTTTCTAATATGATTAAAAATGTGTGATTTGCGGTTAAATATTTTTATGGTTTGACAGTACTAATTATTATTATTAGAGACAGTACATGCTGAATTCCGAAATAAGATAAATAATAACGTGAGCTGTAGATATTTATGCTGAAATCCACTCAAAGTAGGGGGCGGGGCACCATCACGCTCTGTTAAGACAAGAACTTTCCTGAGAAATAACGCGAACGTCTGCATCATGCGGGATTTGCGGGCGAGAGCGGGACTGAAAATCATAATTTTTTGTGGGTGCGGGCGGGAGCGGGACTGAAAATCATAAGTTTTTGTGGGTGCGGGCGGGAGCGGCACTGAAAATCATAATTCTTTGCGGGCGGGAGTGGGACTGAAAAATCCGACCCGCGCAGACCTCTAGGACAGGGGTCACACTGGGTGTAGCAGTACACATACTTTTAACAACAGTCTGATAAAATCTTGTACAGTGTCAGGATTTTATGTCAAAGTTTTTTTTTTTTCTCAAACCGACCTCTCTGAAGCCTGGAGCCCTATTCAGATGGGATTCGTTTCCCATGTCACTATCAGCAGAGTATCTCTGAGGTTTTTGGTCACTTCCTGCTCCAATTCCACTGTGAATTATTTTTACACAGCGGAATAAAATGCAATTTTACTGATGCGGGGGTAAAGGTGTTCTGGTATTTCAGGAAGAATCA
Source organism: Neoarius graeffei (assembly GCF_027579695.1). Lineage (NCBI taxonomy): Eukaryota > Metazoa > Chordata > Actinopteri > Siluriformes > Ariidae > Neoarius > Neoarius graeffei. The sequence continues at coordinate 27,694,245 of NC_083571.1, read as the reverse complement.
CTCGGGATGAAGTGACACCGTGACAGTTTTGTTCATGAGTGTCAGAGTGCAGGCACTTACAGATGTATGCACAGAGGAGAACGGGAAGGTAGATGGTCGACAAAGCCAAAACGATAGACAGAAGTGAGGTCAGGAAACAAGCAAAGGTCAGTGATCAGCGAACAACGTAGAATAGGCGAGACAAATATCGAGGTAGGAAAAAGGCATGCAAAGGTCAGAAAACGGAGAGACAATAAGAGAATGCAAGGCTTGGTATGTACTGGACAAACAGAATGATACTTTGCACTGAAGTGTTGTGAGAGAATGGTTTAAGTAAGGGGAGAGCTGATTAGGGAAATGCATGACAGCTGTAACTAGTACTCAGGTGACAGAGGGCGCTGTTGTTCTTGGGGCTTGTAGTTCTGAGTGTCCATGTTTGTAGTTTGTGTGTTCTCAGCACATTTACTGACAGAACCCCCCCAAGGAGCTTCCTCTGGGAGCTTTACTCTTTCAAGGATGCCCTCTATCTCGTGATGTAGGCTTATGAGGATTTAGAGCATGGAACACTTGCCTGAGGAGAGGGTCAAGAATGTCCTTGGCGGGGACCCAGCTCTGTTCCTCGGGTCCATAACCCTCCCAATCTACAAGGTATTTGATTTGCCCTCTTCTGTGTCTCGAGTCGAGGATCTTGTTTACCTGGTAGATGGACTCAACCTCTACAAGGTGTTCAGGGTGTTTGGGCACAGGTGAGTTCTCAGCAAGGGGACCTGGGATGGCTGGTTTTAAGTTGGAGACATGGAACATGGGAGATAGTCTGCTGTGAGGGGGGAGTTCTAACTGGTAGGAGACTTCAATGATGTGACGCAGGATCTTGAATGGCCCAATGTAATGTGGCTGGAGTTTTCTGCATGTGTTGGGCTCTCTGAGATTCCTTGTGGCAACCCATACTCTGTTGCCTGGAGAAAAGTCTAGGTTGTCTCCTGTGTGTTTGTCTGCGTACTCTTTATACTTGCCATTGACTGTCCCCAGCCATTGGTGAACCAATCCTCCACTGACTGGACCTGGCTAAGTGTGTCATCCCAGGGGAATAAGGGTGGCTGGTAGCCGAGTATGCACTGAAATGGGGTTAGCTGTGCAGCAGAGTGTCTCAGGGAGTTCTGTGCATACTCGGCCCATGGGAGAAAATGTGCCCAATCCCCCTGGTTATGCATGCAGAAAATTCTCAGTAAGCAGCCAATTTCTTGGTTGGCTCTCTCCACTTGGCCATTGGATTGGGGGTGGTAGTCTGATGTAAGGCTCACTGATGCCCCTAACCTATCCATGAAGCAGGTCCAGAAGCAAGAAATGAATTGAGAGCTCCGGTCACTGACTGTCTTCTGGGATACTGTAGTACCTGACACTTGCTGGAAAAGGAGCTCTGCTGTTTGTGATGCCGTGGGGATGCCCAGTAGAGGAATGAGCTTAAGGCCTTTTGAGAAACGGTCTATGGTTACCATTATGGTTGTGTTGCCTTCCGATGGAGGGAGGTCCATGATGAAGTCAATGGCGATATGGGAACAGGGTTGTTGAGGCATAGGAAAAGGGCACAGCTTGCCAGTGGGAGGAGTTCTGGGAACTTTAGCCTGCACACAAGTGGAACAAGAGGCAATAAACTGGCTAATCTCGGTCAGCATATTCTCCCACCAATACTTGTTCCTGAGCATTTGATGTATGCGTTGACTGCTGGGATGACCTGTTGGGGGAGATGAATGAGCCCATGTGATGAGACAACCTCGTAATTGCTTGGGCACGTAAAGTAGGCCAAGTGGGAGGTTATCAGGAACAGTGAGCAGTTGGTAACGTCGTATCTCTCTGTCTAGGTCCCATGTGATGGACTGTACAAAGCACTGGGATGGAAGAATGTGATGATTAACGGTCACTTGGAGTGCTGAACCGAAACTTCATGAGTGTGTCAGCTTTAGTGTTCTTGGAACCAGGGTGAAATGAAATGGTGAAAGTGAATCTGGTGAAGAATAATGCCCACTTAGCCTGATGAGGGTTCAGCCTCTTGGCTGTCTTGAGGTATTCAAGATTTTTGTGATCTGTGAGGATAATAAAAGGGTGAGTGGCTCCTTCAAGCCAGTGCCACCACTCTTCTAGGGCTAGTTTGATAGCAAGCAGTTCTCTGTTGCCGACATCATAATTCCTCTCAGCAGAGGAGAGTTTTTTAGAGAAGAAAGCTATGGAATGGAGTTTCTCACCAAAGCACTGAGATAAAATCACCCCTACTCCAGTGTCGGATGCGTCTACTTCTAGGGTGAATGGTTTCACAGGGTCTGGATGCTGGAGGACCAGAGCAGTGGTGAAGGCCTTCTTGTGATGTTAGAAAGCTTCTTCGGCCAGGAGATTCCACTGGAGGTGTTTAGGTCCTTTCTTTAGCAATGTGGTTAAAGGGGTTGCTATGGTACTGAAGCCCCTAATGAACCAATGGTAGAAGTTAGTGAAGCCTAGGAACTGCTGAAGTTCCCTTATGGAGGTAGGAGTGGGCCAGGACGTAACTGCAGATACCTTAGAGGCATCCATGCTAACTCCCTCGGCATCTCGGAAGGAGATGCGATCTTGGTGGAACTCGTACTTCTCAACCTTGATGTAGAGGTGATTTTCTACATGTTGTTGTAGTACTGTTCTGGCCTGCTTCTGGTGGCTCTCTTCATCTAGGGAGTAGATCAGGATATCATCCATGTATGCGATGGCATACCTACCCAGCATGTCCCGTAGCACATCATTAATCAGACATTGGAACACACTGGGCACCGAAGAAAGCGCACTGGTTTTTTTATTTTGTTTTTTTAATGAATTTATGTCTTAATGTATGAAAATTGTGGTAAATGATAAAAAACGACACCCCCAAAAAAGAATAAACTATTTTTACAAATGGCACCTCATATTAAATTGCCCTTTTAGCTCTCGCTTTCATGAGAGAGAAAGAGAGAGAGTCAGCTAAAGATGCAAGAGGTAACAGTAACATTCGCAGGTTTTTGTTTTTTTCCACCAGAACTCACTTCTCTATAGACCCCTTTCACATGATGTCACCGCGCCGCGAGATTTTGTTAGGCGCCATATTGGAAGACCAAGTACATGCACTCACAATATAAAACAAAGTACGAGCGAGAGTAAAGTGACATGATGGCTGATAATTCTGGTTATGTGAGTACATTACTAGCTGCAGAAAGAGCAGGGTGTGTGGAGAAACTCGCTGTGATTGATGGGTTTGACCCATATGATAAGACTCGCGGCAAGGGAGAATGGAAACATAAGGAGGACCGGACACCAATTCTGCCATCTGTTTGCTACCCAGACATTGTAAACTATTTGTTGTTTACACCCAGTGCCTACACTCAGTGTTCGAACTATGCCAATATTTTCGGGGGGTCCCTTTTTTTCCCTTGGGGCGCTTGCGCTTGTCTCGGAGCGCGGATCTCCAAACACATGAGAAGCCTATCTTACGCACATATCACGCGGACTCCACACCTCCACACACGCATCGCGTCTGAAGTCATAACTCATCAGGGGAAATCGTGTCCGCATTAGCATATTCAAAAAACAACCTCGCGTCAACAATGATACCACATGCAAGAACAAAAAAAAACAGTCAGGCTACTCAACAACCAACCTGGCAGCAGCGAGCAAGCCCCAAACCATCCTAAATTATTATTATTATTAAATTGTAGAAGCCTGGGAGGCTTGCTCCTCATACAGTTATCAACTTGGGGCCAATTTAGCATGTTTTAAATCTGAATTTCTTGCGTTTGCTTACCTCAAAGTGTCCGCAGATCATGCACAGCCTTATCCATTATATCCACAGTTTTTTGCCAAGTCTCACACAGGTTTCTTTCAAGTCTACTGTTGGGCCAATAAATCATAAATAAAACAGCTCAGATTTGTTTGTTTAAGTCGTTTGCCACTCCACTTTATTCTCGTGGGTTCACATACTGCTGCCTAATCACGAGTTTGTTGGTCTTCCAAAATGGCGCAGGGTCTGTTTACTTCCGGTTTCGGGTGACGTCAGTGAAAGGGGTCTATACATCAGCTAGTCAAAGACAATAAACAGATGGAACGGTTTACTTTGTTGGCAAGCACATTGTGGCAGCGGGGGCGTGGTCAAGCGCCGGTCTGTGACAGGAGGGTGGAGCCGGGGAAGGTGAGTGGCAGAATCGCGACACCTGAGGATAATTAACCTGTGTTTGTGTGTGTGTTTTCCCAGTAACCGCTCCCTATTTAAGGAGGCAGAGAGAGAGGAGAGGGAGCGCAACCCAGGACCAGACAAGTGTGTGCGTGTGAATGAATGAATGAGATTATACTGAAAAGTTGTAAAAATAAATCGCCTGTCTGCCTCCAAACGTTGTCCTGCCATCCTCTGTGCTCCACCCACACTCGATACGCGCTACAGTGGTGCCGAAACCCGGGACAACACAGCAGCAACACAGCAGCCCCATGGAATCCTCCCCATTCGCGGACTTGGTCCACGCCCTCGCCACGGCTCAGCAGAGCCAGCACCAGGCACTCGTCACGCTCCGAAAGGAGCAGAAGCGCCGCTTTGAAGCCCTGGTGCTGGCCCAGCAGGAAGATCGAGAGGCGTTCCGGCGTCTCCTCGCGTCGGCGGGGTCCACCAGCGCCCCGGCCGCGGGCCCGTCTCCCCTCACCATGACCAAGATGGGCCCGCAGGACGACCCCGAGGCTTTCATCACATTGTTCGAGCAGGTCGCCGAAGCCTCGGGGTGGCCGATGGAGCAGCGCGCGGCGCGCCTCCTCCCCCTCCTGACGGGAGAGGCGCAGCTGGCCGCACTACAGCTCCCCGCCGACCGCAGGCTGGCCTACGCCGACCTTCGCCGGGCTGTCCTCCAGCGCGTGGGGCGCACGCCGGAGCAGCAGCGCCAGCGCTTCCGCGTGCTGCGGATGGAGGAAGTTGGCAGCCCGTTCGTGTTCGGCCAGCAGCTCCGGGATGCCTGCTGGCGGTGGCTGAGGGCCGAAGATCGCGACGCCGAGGGAATCATCGACCAGGTGGCGCTGGAACAGTTCATCGCCCGCTTACCAGCTGGAACCGCGGAGTGGGTCCAGTGCCACCGCCCAGCATCGCTGGATCAGGCCGTGGGACTGGCGGAGGATCATCTGGCGGCTGTTCCGGCAGCAGGACAGCGGACGGCAGCATCTTCTTTCTCCTCTCCTCTCTCTCCCCCCCCTCCTCCTCCCGTGTCCCGTCCTTGCCCCATTCCTCCACCGCGGAGGCGGGGGCCGGCTCCACCCCAGCCGGCCCGCCGCACCCGTGGTGCCCTCCCGTTTCTCCCTTCTGTGTCTGTCTCTCCCCCCCTCAGGTGAGTGAGCCCCAGAGCACAGCTGCAGAGGGAAGGCCCGTGTTAGGGTTTTGCTGGGATTCGAACCTGGTTCGTTGGTGTGATGATCCAGCAAACCCCCACTAGGCCACCAGGGGAATGACTCAAATGCAGAGGCGTGAGGCGGAAGTAGAAAAAGTAACAAAAGGTTTATTTATACTATGTACACTATATACAATCCAGGGCAAAACAAAAAAACAAAAACAAAGAGTATAATTCAAAAAGAAAAAGGCAAAAATGCAAAAGCTCAGAAGATCCACAAAACACAGTACAAAGGAAACTGGAGATAAACATAACAGCACAAAGACTCCGTGACAAGAGGACTGAACTCAGGGGTATAAATACACAAACTAATTAAGGACACAGGTGAAGATAATTAGGACTAACAAGCAATTAACAAAAAAAAACACAAAACACAGGAACAGTGGCGGCCTCTAGAGGCCAAAATAAATAGGACACGAAAAGGAAATAACAGCGGCCTCTAGAGGCCAAAACAGTCCAAGTCCTAACAGCCCGGGCCGGTTTGCTGGCACTGCGGGGAACCGGGCCACCTGCAGCAACAGTGTGTAGCGATGGAAGTGGGGGCGGTGGTGCGGATCCCCGACGCGCCAGAGGCTGCCCTCGATCGGGCTGGAGCATATCGCATACCGGTAAGTGTACAAGGGGCTACATATCAGGCGTTGGTGGATTCAGGTTGCAATCAGACCTCAATCCGCCAAAGCCTGGTGCAAGGCGAGGCATTGGGGGGAGCACAAGGGGTGAAGGTGTTGTGTGTGCACGGGGATATTCACAGCTACCCGTTGGTGTCGGTCCACATACATTTCAGAGGGGAGAAATCGATAGTGAAGGCGGCGGTTAATCCTCGCCTTACCCACTCTTTGATTTTGGGGACTGATTGGCCGGGATTTCGGGGTTTAATGGCATGCCTAATAAAGAGTGGGTCCTGCCGGTTAACAGGGGAGGGTCCTGGTGTCGCTTTGGCTGGAGCTGCGGTCGCAGAGCCGTCTACGTCATCTCCGCGACACAGTGAGGAGCCACCGGCCCCTCCTCTTTCTATTGGGGAATCCCTCGCGGATTTCCCACTGGAACAATCGCGAGACGAGACTCTGCGACACGCGTTTGACCAAGTGAGAGTAATCGATGGTCAGACGCTCCCGCCGGGCGCCACCCCGTCCTTCCCCTATTTTTCCATTTTGAAGGATAGGTTATACCGAGTGACGCAGGACACTCAGACGAAAGAGCGAGTCACCCAATTGCTAATTCCAAAGAGCCGCCGGGAATTGGTATTTCAGGCGGCTCACTTTAATCCCATGGCTGGACACCTCGGGCAGGATAAGACACTCGCCCGGATAATGGCCCGATTCTATTGGCCGGGGATTCGCGGCAACGTCCGTAAGTGGTGTACGGCGTGCCGCGAATGCCAGTTAGTAAATCCAGCGGCCATTCCAAAAGCGCCCTTGCGCCCCCTACCATTAATCGAGACCCCGTTCGAAAGAATTGGGATGGATCTCGTCGGGCCATTAGATCGGTCAACACGAGGGTACCGCTTTATATTGGTTCTGGTGGACTATGCAACGCGATACCCGGAAGCGGTGCCTCTTCGCAATATCTCAGCACGCAGTATTGTGGAGGCCCTCTTCCACGTCATCTCCCGGGTTGGAATCCCGAAAGAGATTCTGACTGACCAAGGCACCTCGTTTATGTCACGAACACTGAGCGAACTGTATGGGCTACTGGGTATTAAGCCGATCCGCACCAGCGTTTATCACCCACAGATGGACGGTTTAGTTGAACGGTTCAACCGCACCCTCAAGAATATTATCAAAAAATTCGTAAGTGAGGACGCACGTAACTGGGATAAGTGGCTCGAACCCTTGTTGTTTGCAGTGCGAGAGGTCCCCCAAGCCTCCACGGGGTTCTCCCCATTTGAATTATTATATGGGCGTAAGCCACGCGGCATCTTAGATGTACTGCGGGAAAATTGGGAGGAGGGACCTTCACCGAGCAAAAACGAAATTCAGTACGTTATGGATCTGTGCGCAAAACTCCACACGCTCACCCACCTAACTCAGGAGAATTTGCGGCAGGCCCAGGAACGGCAAGCCCGCCTGTACAACAAGGGCACACGCCTTAGAGAGTTCACTCCGGGAGATAAGGTACTCGTCCTGTTGCCCACGTCGAGCTCCAAATTAATCGCCAAGTGGCAAGGACCCTTTGAGGTCACACGGCGAGTCGGGGACATCGACTATGAGGTTAGGCGAACGGACAGGGAGGGGGCGCTACAGATCTACCACCTCAATCTGCTGACACTTTGGAACGAGGAGGTCCCCGTGGCGTTGGTGTCGGTAGTTCCGGAGAAGGCGGAGCTGGGGCCGGAGGTCCAAAAAGGGTCATTGGCATCACGTACCTCTCCGGTCCCCTGTGGAGACCACCTCTCCCCGACCCAACTCACGGAGGTCGCCCAGTTGCAGGCCGAGTTTTCGGATGTGTTCTCGCCCCTGCCCGGTCGCACTAACCTCATAGAACACCACATAGAGACGCCCCCGGGGGTGGTAGTGCGGAGCCGTCCTTATAGATTACCCGAACACAAAAAAAAGGTGGTTCGGGAAGAACTTCAGGCCATGCTCGAAATGGGCATCGTCGAGGAGTCCCACAGTGACTGGAGCAGCCCGGTGGTCTTGGTTCCCAAGGCCGACGGCTCGGTCCGGTTCTGTGTGGACTATAGAAAAGTCAACGCGGTGTCTAAATTTGATGCGTACCCAATGCCTCGTATTGATGAGCTGCTCGATCGACTAGGCACGGCTCGCTTTTACTCGACACTGGATTTGACGAAGGGATATTGGCAGATCCCCTTGACTCCATTATCCCGGGAAAAAACGGCCTTTTCCACACCGTTCGGCTTACACCAGTTCGTCACACTTCCTTTTGGGCTGTTTGGGGCGCCCGCTACGTTTCAGCGGCTGATGGACAGGGACCTCCGGCCCCACGCCACCTATGCCGCCGCTTACCTAGATGATATCATCATTTATAGTAATGATTGGCAGCGGCACCTACAACACCTGAGGGCCGTTCTTAGGTCGCTGAGGCGGGCGGGACTCACTGCCAACCCGAAGAAGTGTGCGATTGGGCGGGTGGAAGTACGGTATCTGGGCTTCCACTTGGGCAACGGGCAGGTGCGTCCCCAAATTAATAAGACAGCAGCGATTGCGGCCTGCCCGAGGCCCAAGACCAAAAAGGGGGTGAGGCAGTTCCTGGGGCTGGCTGGCTACTATCGTAGGTTTATACCTAATTATTCAGACGTCACCAGCCCGCTGACTGACCTCACTAAAAAGGGGGCGCCAGATCCGGTCCAGTGGACGGAGCAGTGCCAGCGGGCTTTCTCTGAGGTAAAGGCTGCACTGTGTGGGGGGCCACTTTTACACTCCCCTGACTTCTCTCTCCCTTTTGTGTTGCAGACCGATGCGTCGGACAGAGGGCTGGGGGCCATTTTGTCCCAGCGGGTGGAGGGGGAGGACCGCCCGGTCCTGTACATCAGCCGGAAGCTGTCGGTGCGTGAGGGGCGCTACAGCACAATTGAAAAAGAGTGCCTGGTGATTAAGTGGGCGGTCCTCGCCCTCCGTTACTACCTGCTGGGGCGCTCTTTCACTCTCTGTTCGGACCACGCGCCCCTCCAGTGGCTCCACCGCATAAAGGATGCCAACGCGCGGATCACCCGTTGGTATCTGGCACTCCAACCCTTCAACTTCAAGATGGTCCACAGGCCGGGGGCGCACATGGTCGTGGCGGACTTCCTCTCCCGTCAAGGGGGGGGGAGTCGACTGCGGGCCGGACGAGCGCCCGGCCTGAGTCGGGCGGTGGGGGTATGTGGCAGCGGGGGCGTGGTCAAGCGCCGGTCTGTGACAGGAGGGTGGAGCCGGGGAAGGTGAGTGGCAGAATCGCGACACCTGAGGATAATTAACCTGTGTTTGTGTGTGTGTTTTCCCAGTAACCGCTCCCTATTTAAGGAGGCAGAGAGAGAGGAGAGGGAGCGCAACCCAGGACCAGACAAGTGTGTGCGTGTGAATGAATGAATGAGATTATACTGAAAAGTTGTAAAAATAAATCGCCTGTCTGCCTCCAAACGTTGTCCTGCCGTCCTCTGTGCTCCACCCACACTCGATACGCGCTACACACATGCACTTCTCCAGTGGTATAGAAAATCATGGATTCATGCACATGATAGCTACAGTAACTCCTACATTTGCATAAATCTCCTCACTCATCTCCATTCTTCTCTTTGCAGTAATCCTGAGCTTTCAATAAGCAGATGCAGTTTTACAGGTGTTTAATTGTCTAAACTACACTCAAAGTGGCTGTCTGAAGGAGCACTGTCTACATGAGTGGGTCTATTGCTATTATGTTGAACGCCTATTTCCTGTTTAATGGAATTTCTTTAAACGTGCATCAAGCAACACGTGTGGTCAGTGGGTTATTTTCAGGTGTGAAACTGACATTCTGAAGACAGTCTAAGCTGGAAGGCCTTAATGCATCAGAGACATGTCACTACACTGTCATGTGACTACCAGACTCCCTTCTGAGGAGTTCACTGAACATTTTATTCATATGAATTTAATGATGGATGATGCTTGTATAGGTTTTTCACTGACATGCATAGATTTCTTGGTCCTAAATTGAAGCAGCTCCACCCCGTACTATCCTGCTGCATCATCATCTGTTCATAAAGTGAAGTAAAAACAGATAGTGGTTAGTTCCACGTTCCGCATTACTGTGTTCAGAGAAGTAATGAACATTTTTTGGTTACATTTTGTCAGGAACATTTCAAAACAAATCATACTACTACATGGTACAGAAAAAATAAAGTATAATCTCTGTCAGGCAAAATCATAATGAATGAATACAATTTCTTTCAGCACTGTTCAATTCTCGAATATGTTTGTTCAGAAGACACTGACTAATTTTCAAAAACAGCAGATCTGACAGAAGCTCTACGGTATATTAATGCACTCCTTCTCGTAAGTTATAGTTGCTATCGTATTCTGTTGTTTTCACACTTTGACCCCAGGAAGCAACTGCAGTTAGGCCACTTCCTTTCTGGCAGCTGAGCAATTAATAGTCTTTTTCTGCATACAAAGCTGATCATTATTAGGAAACTTTACAAGACTAGAGTATGATGGCAGCACAAGATCGCAGTCTTTGATCACTAATGTACACATTTGTAAAATGATTTCATGAGCTGTTTCTTGTAATTTCTTAAATTGCATAAAAAAAACCTGACTATCCACGTGGAAGAGCCCAATTTAAAACAGTGCGTTATACTCGCACACAAACTGTTTTACAATTTTTATTATTATTATTATTATTATTTCCAACCAACTTAAGTTCATTGAGAATAACATGTTGGTGGTTTAATCAGCCTACCCAATCATGACCTTTTGACTTCATCTTCCTTTATGGACATTGTTGCAGGTATTTTCACAGGTGACTGGACTGAAATGTCATTCTGTGCAGGTTGACTCTTTTCTGAAGCAACGTCTTCCAGATGTGGTGAGCATGGTGGTGGAAAAGTCATCTCACTGGTTTTCAGCAAGTGCCATTGGTTGCAAGTGTTTTGATCACAAAGGACCTGGGTTTTTCATGACTTTTCAAAACAATTGCTGGTTACCTGTTTGTAGCAAGTGTTCTAGGTGGGTGGAGCACAGAAGCACAGCAGGCCAGAACTGAGTTCTCAAAACCCCGTTTATTTTAGCTTTTCAGCCTTAACTACACATACACATGCACACACACACAAGTCTCCAGGTTGGGGAGTAGCTCCCTTCCTCCACTCTCCCTCTCCTCTTATAGGGCGCCGTCACTGGGGAAGACACACAAACACAGGTTAATTCCCATCAGGTGCAGTGATTCCACCACTTACGGTACCTTCTCTGACTCCGCCCTCCATTCACAGACCAATGCTTGACCACGCCCCTGCTGCCACATACCCCCACTGCCCAACTCAGGCTGGGCAGCTGTCCGGCTTGCAGCCAACTCCCCACCCCCCTTGACGGGAGAGGAAGTCCGCCACAACCATCTGTGCCCCCGGCCTGTGGACCACCTCGAACTTAAACGGCTGGAGTGCCAGATACCAACGGGTGATCTGCGCGTTGGCATCCTTCATGCGGTGGAGCCACTGCAGGGGCGCATGGTCTGACCAGAGGGTGAAAGGGCGCCCCAGCAGATAGTAGTGGAGGGCGAGAACCGCCTACTTGATGGCAAGGCATTCCTTCTCTATGGTGCTGTACCTGCCCTCGCGCACCGACAGCTTGCGGCTGATGTACAGCACTGGACGGTCCTCCCCCTCCACCTCCTGGGACAGAACAGCCCCCAGCTCTCTGTCCAATGCGTCTGTCTGTAAAACAAAGGGGAGAGAAAAGTCAGGGGAGTGTAACAGTGGCCCCCCACACAGTGCAGCCTTTACCTTAGAAAAAGCCTGCTGGCATTGCTCCCCAGGAACTGCCTCACCCCCTTTTTGGTCTTGGGCCTCGGGCAGGCCGCAATCGCTGCCATCTTATTGATTTGGGGATGCACCTGCCCATTGCCCAAGTGGAAGCCCAGATACTGTACTTCCACCCGCCCAATCGCACACTTCTTCGGGTTGGCTATGAGCCCCGCTCGCCTTAGCGACCCCAGGATGGCCCTCAGGTGTTTTAGGTGCCGCGGCCAGTCATTACTATAAATAATAATGTCATCTAGGTATGCGGCCGCATAGGTGGCGTGGGGGCGGAGGACCCTATCCATAAGCCGCTGGAATGTAGCGGGTGCCCCAAACAGCCCAAATGGAAGTGTGACGAACTGGTGTAAGCCAAACGGTGTGGAAAAGGCCGTTTTCTCTCGGGATAGTGGAGTCAAGGGGATCTGCCAATATCCCTTTTTCAAATCCAGTGTCGAATAAAAACGAGCCGTGCCTAGTCGATTGAGCAACTCGTCAATACGAGGCATTGGGTATGCATCAAATTTAGACACCGCATTGACTTTTCTATAGTCCACACAGAACCGGACCGACCCGTCGGCCTTGGGAACCAAGACTACCGGACTGCCCCAGTCACTGTGGGACTCCTCGACAATGCCCATTTCGAGCATGGCCTCGAGTTCTTCCCGAACCACCTTTTTCTTGTGTTCAGGCAGTCTGTAAGGGCGGCTGCGCACTACCACCCCCAGGGGTGTCTCAATATGGTGTTCTATGAGGTGGGTGAGGCCGGGCAGGGGCGAGAACACGTCAGAAAATTCTGTTTGCGACCAGGCGACCTCCGCGAGCTGGGTCGGGGAGAGGTGGGCTCCACAGGGGACCGGAGCAGTGGGTGATGCCGATTTTCCCTTTTGAACCTCCGGCCCCAGCTACGCCTTCTCCAGAACCACCGACACCAGCGCCACAGGGACCTCCTCGCTCCAACATTTTAAGATTGAGGTGGTATACCTGTAACGCCCCGCCCCGTCCATTTGCCTCACCTCATAGTCGACGTCCCCGACTCACCGTGTGACCTCAAAGGGTCCTTGCCACCTGGCAATTAATTTAGAGCTCGACGTGGGCAATAACACGAGTACTTTGTCTCCCGGTGTGAATTCCCTAAGGCGCGTGCCCCTGTTGTACAGGGACTTGTTGGACTTGACGTTCTTGAGCCTGCCGCAAATTCTCCTGGGTTAGGTGTGTGAGTGTGTGGAGTTTTGTGCGCAGGTCAATAACATATTGAATTTCATTTTTGCACAGGGAAGGTCCCTCCTCCCAATTTTCCCGCAGCACATCTAGGATGCCACACGGCTTATGCCCATATAATAATTCAAATGGGGAGAACCCCGTGGAGGCTTGTGGGACCTCTCGCACTGTGAAAAGCAGGGGTTCGAGCCATTTATCCCAGTTACGTGCGTCCTCGCTTACAAATTTTTTAATTATGTTTTTGAGGGTGCGATTAAACCATTTGACTAAGCCGTCCATTTGTGGGTGATAAACGCTGGTGCGGATCGGCTTGATTCCCAATAACCCATACAGTTCACGCAGTGTGCGTGACATGAACGTAGTGCCTTGATCAGTCAGAATCTCTTTGGGGATTCCAATTCGGGAGATGACGTGGAAGAGCGCTTCCACAATATTAGATGCGGAGATATTGCGGAGCGGCACTGCTTCCGGATATCGCATTGCATAGTCCAGCAGAACTAATATAAAGCGATACCCTCGTGTTGACTGATCTAATGGCCCGACAAGATCCATCCCAATTCTTTCGAACGGGGTCTCGATTAATGGTAGAGGGCGTAAAGGCGCTTTTGGGATGGCCGATGGATTTACTAACTGGCATTCGCGGCATGCCATACACCACCTACGGACATCGCCGCAAATCCCTGGCCAATAGAACCAGGCCATTATTCGGGCTAGTGTCTTATCCTGCCCTAAGTGTCCAGCCATGGGATTAAAGTGAGCCGCCTGGAATACCAATTCCCAGTGGCTCTTTGGGTCAAAAGTTGGGTTATTTGTTCCTTAGTTTGAGTGTCCTGTGTCACTCGGTATAACCTATCCTTAATAATGGAAAAATAGGGGAAAGACGGGGTGGCGTTTGGCTGGAGCGTTTGACCATCGATTACTCTCACTTGGTCAAATGCATGCCGCAGAGACTCATCTCGCAATTGCTCTAGCGGAAAATCCATGAGGGATTCCCCGAGAGAGGGAGGAGGAGCCTGCTGCTCCTCACTCTGACATGGTGATGACGTAGACGGCTCTGTGACAGCTGCTCCCGCCAATGCCACTCCAGGACCTCCCCTCGCTGAACTACGGCAGGACCCACTCTTCACTAAGTGTGTCATTAAATCCCGAAATCCTGGCCAATCAGTCCCCAATATTATAGAGTGGGTGAGGCGAGGATTAACCGCCGCCTGAACTCTAAATTTATCCCCTCAAAACAGAATGTGGACCGACACCAAAGGGTAGTTTTGAACATCCCCGTGCACACACAACACCTTCACCAATTGTGCTTTCCCCAATGCCTCATTTTGCACCAGGCTTTGGTGGACTGAGGTCTGATTACAGCCGGAGTCCACCAAAGCCTGATACATATCCCCTTGGATACTCACTGGTATGCGATATGCTCCGGCCCGATCGAGGGCGGTTCCTGGCGCGTCAGGGATCCGGACCACTGCGCCCACCTCCATCGCCGAGCAATGATGCTGGAGGTGCCCCGGCTCCCCGCAGCGCCAGCACACCGGCCCAGGCTCTCTCTCTGCACCGGTGTTCCGGATATCACTCACTTGAGGGGGGGGGAAGACACAGACATGGAAGTAGGAAACGGTAGGACACCGCAGGTGCGGCGGGCCCGCTGGGGTGGAGCCGGCCCCCACCTCCGCGGTGGGGGAATGGGGCGAGGGAGAGGAACAGAAGGGGAGAGAGAGGGAGAGGAGAGGGGAGGGGAGAAGGGGAGACATGCTGTTGGAACAGCCGCCATATGGTCCTCTGCCAGCTCAATGGCCTGATCCAGCGACGCCGGGCGATGGCACTGGACCCACTCCGCGGTTCCTTCTGGAAGTCGAGCGACGAACTGCTCCAGCGCCACCAGATCGATGATCTCCTCGGCGTCGCGGTTGTCGGCCCTCAGCCACTGGCAGCAGGCGTCCCGGAGTTGCTGGCCAAACGCGAACGTCCGGCCGACCTCCTCCAGGCGCAGCACGCGGAAGCGCTGCTGCTGCTGCTCCGGAGTGTAACCCACGCGCTGGAGGATGGCCCTGCAGAGGTCCACATAGACCAGCCAGCTGTCGGCGAGGAGCTGTAGCGCGGCCAGCTGCGCCTCGCCCATGAGCAAGGGGAGGAGGCACGCCACGCGCTGTTCCACCGGCCAACCCCATGCCTCTACTGCCTGCTCAAAGAGAGCGAGGAAGGCCTCGGGGTCATTGTGTGGGCCCATCTTCATTAGGGTGAGGTGGGAAGGGCCCGCAGCGGTGGAGGTGGTGGACCCCGCTGACGCGAGTAGGTGCCGGAACACCTGGCGATCTTCCTGCTGCCCCAGCACCAGGGCCTCGAACCTTTGCTCCTGTTCTTCCCGGAGGGTGACCAGCGCCTGGTGCTGGCTCTGTTGGGCCGTGGCGAGGGCATGGATCAGGTCCTTGAAGGGGGAGGACTCCATGGGGCCGTTCTCTCCTGCACTCCGTCCCGGGTTTCGGCACCACTATAGCAAGTGTTCTAGGTAGGTGGAGCACAGAAGCATGGCAGGCCAGAACAGAGTTCTCAAAACCCCGTTTATTTTAGCTTTTCAGTCTTAACTACACATCACGGGTGATTGCTCTAAGACAACGAGGGAGGCTCAGCCTCCTCTAAAAATGACGAACATCGTGTAGGATGAATTGCGCTAGGCTTATGTTATAGCCGACCTTATAACATTGCTATTTCAGATCCAGAATCATATATATGTGCTCAACCCAACTACAGTGTGAAATCATTCCGTTATAACTTTCCCCAGTTCGCCTAATGTGTGCGTGAGTTTTTCCCCCTCTTGACAACGCGATGCAGCCCAGCCTCAGTGGACATCAATGGCATTTGGGAGCTATGCGCTTTTGAATATCAAAATGCAAGACGATTATTGGACAAATACTGCGAAAACGCCTGCCCACGGACTCCCAGTCTCACAGTGGGAGGCAATGAGAGGGACATGGCAAAGCTGATGACCTGCACAATTTCACAAGGGCATATAAAAGACACGAGATCAGCAATGAGCATGTGAATGCATGCGCCCGCATAAGCTGTCTCGGCAGAGTCAGAGTTGGGCATGTCGTGAATGAGGGTGTTCAGATCCAGGTCGCGAAGCACAGTGAAGTTGTACAAAAGAACAGGGCATTCTTAAACCGGCTTACCGATGTCACTTCACTACTCGGCCGTCAAGAGCTCTCCTTCAGAGGGCATGATGAGAGCAGTGAATCTGCGAATAAGGGCAATTACAGAGAGTTCATAGCGACATTATCCAAATATGATTCTGTAGTTGAAACACAGTTCCAGTCATCTTCTGTGTTTTCTGGAATGTCCCATACCATCCAAAATGACTTAATTTGTGCGATTTCAGCCACTGTCACTGATGAGATTAAAAATGAAGTTCAGTCTGCTCCATTTTTTTCATGGCAAGTCGATGAGACAACTGATATTTCATGTCATGCTCAACTGTCAGTGATAGTTCGCTTTGTCGACACAGCAGGACAAATCCAGGAGCGATTTATCGGGTTCTTTGATGTTTCAGGGGGGCGGGATGCCCAGTCCGTGTTTGATACGTTACATAAAGAGATGCAACACTACAACTACAAAAACAAACTTGTGGCTCAAACATATGATGGGGCTGCTGTGATAGCTTCCTGCCTTAATGGGCTTCAGGCTAAAGTTAAGGAAGTGGCTCCAAGTGCAGTGTTTGTTCACTCAGTGCGTTTACATGCACATAGAGAAAATCAAATTTCTGCCGTTGCTCGACTGAAATCGAAGTTCTAAATGGCATGGAAACACCTTAGCTAGGCTGAAATTGAACCGAACTTGATTTCTCGTAATCGAGTTACACGACCTAGATTATGCGATTGTAGCCAAGCTACTTAGTGCATGTATACCCTATCGAGCTACGTAGTCGAGCTACTTACTTCAGCACTGCCCCTTCCGGAAGTGACAAGACCACAAGCGGGAAACACAACAGCCTCGGTCGGCATGACACTTCATCTTAGCCGCCACTTTATTAGGAACACTTCTGTTCGTACATACGAACTACAAACACTCTTCTTGTGAACACAGAGCTGATAACTTTGTTTATACTCTTGAATAGCTCTTCTTCATGACGACAACCGGAAGTGTACCAACACGATGGGGCGTGTAGCGCCACCTGTGGCTCAGGTGCACAATGTACCTCACACAATAGCTCGATTTCCTTGTGTGCATGTAGGATTGGATTCCTCAGGCACCCCTGCTGGTACCCTTTGCTCGATTACTGACAGCAGCTCGATTTGGATGTGCATGTAAACGTACTGAGTGTTATGCACACAGACTAAACCTGGTTTTGTCTCAGGGGGCCAACTGCTTGACTGAATGCAGGGTGTTCTTCGCTTCTCTTTCTGGATTAGCCACATTTTTTTCTAAATCCACAAAGAGGGTAGCATTTCTTGAGTCTGTAGGATGCTCCCGTTTACCAAAAAATGCTCCTACCAGGTGGAACTTTACATCCCAGTTAGTGAGCACCGTGGCCAATAATTATGATGAGTTCCTGCAGACTTTTGAAAGCATTGTGGACCACACTGTAGACCAGGACACACTGAGCACTGCCAAAGGCTAACATCAGGACACTGGAGGATTTTGAGACTGTTTTCATATTGCATACATATGAACAGATCTTTTCAGAAACTGATGTGGCCTTTGACATCGTGCAGCAGAGGGTAATGGATGTGCTGTACTGCAAACAGCGAATTGAAGTTCTTCTTGCATTTGCAAAAGAGAGAAGGTCAGAGGAGGCTTTTAAAGCTGTTTATGCCAAAGCAGCAAGTCTCACATCTGATCCTCAAAACGGGCCCAGTCAAAAGCGCAGATGTCTGTCACAGCTGCAGGATCCACAGGAGTGCTACAGACACCTTTACATGTCCATTCTGGACAATCTGACTGAACAAATTTCATGCCATTTCAACAACCTGGAGTGCATGCGCTTCCTTGAGTTAATTGACCCAGCAAAGTTTGATCAGATGAGGCAGGTGTTTCCTGAGGAGGCATTTCAAAATGTTTTGAAAATGTATGGCCATTTCTTTGAGTCAGGTAGACTGAGATCTGAACTCCAAGTCCTGTACGCAGGTCGTGACTTGCAGGGCAACAGGGTTAAGCTGTGCGAACATTTGCTTTTCTTTAAAGACATGGGGCTGGATTGTGCAATGCCTGAGCTGTACAAGCTGTTGACCTTAGTGGCAACAATCGGGGTTACGTCGGCAGGTGTAGAGAGGAGCTTCTCCTGCTTGAAACGGGTGAAGTCATACAGCTGAAACACTATGGGTCAAAGTCGACTCAGCAACCTTGCTCTACTTGCAATTGAGAGGAAGTTAGTGAAGTCTCTAGAGAAGACTCCCACCTGGTATGACAGGGTAACTGAACATTTTCTAGAAAAAGAAAGGAGGGCAGAATTTTCTTTTAAATAATACTGATATGGTGGTGACCCACATCAACAACAGTAAATAGGCTACTTTAGTAATATGTCATGGATGGACCAAAAATATAGAATCTATTTAAAATATTTATGCTGAGTATATTATATTGGAATATATATTTCTCTGGATATGAATTAAACACAGCTACAATTTGGAAAACATTTTTAAACAAAATCACAGCCGAGAACATTTCACACTACAGACCTGGATTAAAAGTGAAGGGTTATCAAAATTGTCAATAAAACATTTCTCAGTCAAAATAAGTAAAATATAGGGAAAGTGTCATTGAATGAAATGCGTGGCACCCAGCTCTGTGTTTGGCTCCCCAAGGTCAGTGCTTGTGCCTATTCCAGAACACTCTGCTATTACTGCTGAGGTTCCTGACAAAGAGCTGCTTTCAATAATGATCAATTTTTAAACAACATGCCACATGCCACAATTTTAAAATATAAAATGTTAAAATATACCCCCCCCAACACCACCATTATGTATATTGGACAGTAGGCTAATGGGCCAAAAGAACCTGTTGTTTCACCGTTTTTGACCCTGCCAACAATCAGCCAGATCAGAGGCAAGAGTATGGGCAAAATTTATGTGTTTTTTCTTTTTTCTTTTAAAATTTGGAAATATCGTAACCGACCAGCCTCCCCTGTTTGAAAGACTACCAGCCGCCGCTGCTACACATACACACACACACGCACACAAGTCTCCAGGTTGGGGAGTAGCTCCCTTCCTCTGCTCTCCCTCTCCTCTGATAGGGCGCCGTCACTGGGGAAGACACACAAACACAGGTTAATTCCCGTCAGGTGCAGTGATTCCGCTACTTACCTTCCCTGACTCCGCCCTCCATTCACAGACCGACGCTTGACCACACCCCCGCTGCCACACTGTTGTTTTTGACTCTTACTTGCACCTTCTGTCCTTCTCCAAGAGGCAATAGATGTTTTGCTCAACAGTCAAAGTAACTTAGTAAAAACGAAAAAGTAAAAGCTCTGTCTGGAATGTCTTGGCAGATCAGTGGTTCTTTGGTGTTATTACACCCAGGGTGCGATTTGTGAAAAAACCAGAAGGGGGGATTTTTTTTTTAATCATGAAATGTCACAAAACTAAGGTAACAATAGGCTAACAGCTCAATAACATCTGATGATATCAAATGAATAACACTGTGGCAGCGGGGGCGTGGTCAAGCATCGGTCTGTGACAGGAGGGCGGAGTCAGGGAAGGTAAGTGGCAGAATCACTACACCTGTCGTGAATTAATGTGTTTGTGTGGCTTCCCAGTGACCGCGCCCTATTTAAGGAGAGAGATCGAGAGCAGAGGGAGCTCTCGCCACAACTAGACGACTGATGTGTGTGCGCGCGTGTGTAAGAGTGCAGATAGAAGCTGAAAAGCTGAATAAAAGCGAGTTGTGTGAAATCAGTTCTGTCCTGCCGTCCTTCTGTCACAGACCGATGCTTGACCACGCCCCCACTGCCACAAACACTAAATGAAAACGAACCAGAGATAGTAAATTCATCTTCCTATCTCTCTGACTAAATACACGAACACTAACACACAACAAAGTTCGCATTGCTTGTCGCGTTGCTGTGATGTTTCTCTCCCTCCGGATTAAATGGACAGTGACTCGAAAATCACTAAAATACATGAATACTAAATGAACAGTTTGCTCTGATGGCGCAGTTCATGTGGCCTTTTCTGCTTTCCCGTCGGTGCGCTATCCGCCGCGTTTCGCCCTTCTTTAATCCACATTTCTGCGAATTTCTCAGCAGGGAAGGAACGCACGTCTGGCCCATTGACAGTGAGGAAAAGAAGGCTGTCAGTGTGGATACATTCATTCTGTTGCGCTCATCAATAAGGATGTGATTCATGGCGCTAAATCCACATTCACACTGGATATTGTTATTATCTACAATGTATCTATTTGCTGGGGACGTTCGTGAACATCAAAGCTGCCACTTCGGGTCATTTTGAAAGTGAGTGCAATGTAGACCATAGAAAACTGTGTCACAACATGCCTGTCATGTCAACTTTTTTTTTTGGTTTGTTTGTTTTATTTACGGGGTTGTCCCCGAGGATTTTTTTTCAGCAGAGATAAAAACCAGAGGGGGGGGGATGATCCCCACCATCCCCCCCAGCAAATCACACCCAGATTACACCTGAACATGTTACAAATTGCACACTTTAACACAACATCCTCAATCTCCTTTGCCATCTCGGGCCAGTATATGACATCTCTTCCTCTCTCTTTACATTTCACGATGCCTAGATGAGATTCATGAACTCTCTCCAGCTGTATATGGTGTTGTCCCGGCACACATCCTCGGCCAGTGAACAAGTCTTTGTATTCACTTCGAATGTCATCTTCATTTTCAACTTTGAACACTCTTCTGATGAGCCCCAGTTTCGTGTGTGCATCTCTGCCTAAAATTGCTGGTGAGTTGCCTTCTACAATTTGGAATTCTAACTGAAATTCCAACAAGAAATTCCAACAAGAAAAAGACATGTTCTCCAGCAGGCTAGAAAAATCATCAATGAACATGGCTGACGTAACTCCATTCTTGTTTGAAGAAGGAGGTCTGTAAATTGATATAAGGTGAAGAGGTTTGTTCCCAGCATTGAGATTGATGTCGAGACACTCCATGGCAGTGTAGCTGCATGTTGGTTCATTTTCAGTAATAATGAGGCCTTTCCATATTGATATTGCAATTCCACCACTAGTTCTGTTTAATCTCGACTGATGAGTAATCACATGAGTAGATAGCATATTTGAAAAATCAGCAATAGTCCGTTCATCCCGTCTGTCACCATTCAGCCAGATCTCAGTTCTAATCATAACATCAATTTGGCGAGAAATTATAAAGTCACAGAAACCGGCTGACTTGTTCTTAATGGAATGGGCATTCCAAAGAGCAAAACAAACTTTAGGACTATACGAAGTTGGGATGATTTTAGAAATATTTACATTTATCCTTCTTTAGATGATTTATCTTGATCCAAAGTAACAGAAGTAGTAGATGAATATTGATGTTGCTTTTTGGATTATGCAATATAATAATACAAGCTTGTAAAGGCATTGATGATGCAATGTTATCATAATTGTGCTTCACTGATTCTGGGAAAATTTGGATAAAGGTGGCCAGAAACCTTTTTCTGAATTTGAACTTGGATTCAAATTCATAGAACATGGAACAAAACTTTGGCATTTGCCATAACCCAATAATGTTATAATGGGCCTTTGCAAGGTGTGAAACAACTTCCGGTTTATTATTACTTAATAACTCTATAACCATCATGGGGTCACCTGTTTTTCTTTTAGAGCCTATTTTTACATTCAGGTTTGTTTAGGAAATTAGTATAGATTTTACAGTAGTGATGTGTAAGCATGAGTGTAAATGTGCTTTAAACTCATCAGTCTGCTGTAAAATTCATTCAGTCACTTTGTACTGTGAAGACAGTTACAATACAAATCACTCAATGTTACATCCATCCTCCTTTTGGCTTCCTCTCTGTCCTTTCTTTTTATAATTCATGATACATGGTATAAAATTACAGTGAAATAAGATAACAGAATAAAGCGTCGATGTACCACTATTCATTCGTCTCTGATTCCTGTAGCTGCCTTTTACCTATGAAACAAGATTGTAAAGCATTATATTATTATTATTATTATTATTATTATTTTCTTTTTTCTTTTCCCATATCTTATTCTTTTTTATATTTGTATATGTAAATACTTAATTTAATTTATTGAGAAGTTTTCTCTATTTCTATTCTCTGTTTATCCTGTAATGATGCTGCTGGAATTTTAATTTCCCTGACGGAACCCTCCCAAAGGAATCAATAAAGTTCGATCTAATCTAATCTAATCTAATCTAATCTAATCTAATCTAATCTAATCTAATCTAATCTAGTAGAACAATGTAACAAATAATTTATGTATTCAGTAGGATTCATTAGGGCTGTGGGCTTCGGCAGTGTACTGACATTAACCAACATTAGTGGAATTTCTTGCCTTCTGAATGTGTTTGAGACCAAAACAATAAATAGTAAATAATAAAAAAAAAATACAGTAAACAGCCCTATTCCACAACCATAGTCATCCATATTGTGTCAAGAACTGGTCAACTAAGTAAAGAAAAACAACAGTCTGTCATTACTTTAAGACATGAAGTGACTTTGAATTCATAAAAACAAAGAAAAAAACATTGAATTAGAAGTTGTGTCCAAACTTTTGACTGATACTGTACTTATTCATTGATACTTCAGTTGCACACACAATGTCTTTATATCACATTAATAAACAAAAAAAAACTTTCCATTTATCATGACAGAAAGAAAGAGCACAACCTTTCAACAGGAGAGCCTGTGGTCCAAACTGTTGCCATGGCAATTGTTGGAATCGATCAGTGATTCCTGATACTATCATCAGTCGCCCCGAGCCTAATTTGTTTCTTGTGTTTCTTGCTTTCTGCATGACAAAGTTATTGGTTTTGACCCTTGTCTGTGCTCATAGATTACTCTGGTTTCTTGCTGCCCGCCTGTGCTATGACCCCACTATGGACTCTGACTGTGATTCTTGGATTATGCGAAATAAATTCAACTCTGATCTCACACCTGTGTGTCTTACACCACCTCATCAGCTCACACATTAGACTCTGCTAATATGGATTCTACACAGCATATAAAAATCGACACACACAAAAATCGACACTGGGAGCATTACTTGTGAACATCATCGCTTGCAGAGATCCTTATTAATGTTATTCCAGTAATTGTGGTTAAATTTAAACTTAATTAGCAAGCTATTACATTTGAGCTAAGGAGAAAAGGGTGGATTAAAAAAAAGCAGGCAATTCCTTGAAAACAAATTATTATAAATGCAATATAGAACACAAAATTTTCACAACACAAAGTCTTCGTGATCACACCCTTAGTTTTACATGATAGGACCAGAGAATACAAGAAGGGTGCTGAGGCTAATATAGTTACAACTGCATTTCTGTATTTCCAGAATTGTGTAAAGCTGCCTTCTGGCGATCGTTTTAAGCATTACATATGATTAAAAAATGAACTCAATCACTCCATAAATTCAGCTTGATTTGTGAATATTTACTGGACTGTTCCTTAATTATGAAAAAACCCTTTTCTCACAGATCCATAATTGATTTTGAGAGCATGGCAAGTCGTTCCACCCTTTCTTATCTGAACTATACAAATTCTCAGCGCAGTCCTCATCACCTGCATTATTCGGTTCTCCATCAAGCCAGTACCTGAAAAGCAGAGAAATACGTAGAAACAGATCAGTGTTCATTGAAATTCAATTCCACACATTTGTAAATCAACGGATTAGCCCATGTTAACTGAGATTCTTAACGATCACAGCAGGTAATATTGTTGTGATGAGAATATAAAAGGGAATTATATTCATCTCATTATCTCTAGCCGCTTTATCCTGTCCTACAGGGTCGCAGGCAAGCTGGAGCCTATCCCAGCTGACTACGGGCAAGAGGCGGGGTACACCCTGGACAAGTCACCAGGTCATCACAGGGCTGACACATAGACACAGACAACCATTCACACTCACATTCACACCTATGGTCAATTTAGAGTCACCAGTTAATCTAACCTGCATGTCTTTGGACTGTGGGGGAAACCGGAGGAAACCCACGTGGACACGGGGAGAACATGCAAACTCCACACAGAAAGGCCCTCACCGGCCACGGGGCTCGAACCCAGACCGTCTTGCTGTGAGGCGACAGCGCTAACCACTACACCACCGTGCCACCCCTGGGAATTATATTATTTCAGCATTTAGTTTAATGTAGTATCAAATTATCAATCAGCAGATGATCACCTTGTCACATTATGACTGTGATTAAATGCAGTAGATGGCCTCATAGTAGTAGCACTCTGCAAAATGGGAAGATATTTTGGAATATATACAGATAAATACAAGTCTCTTACACAGTGGTCAGTGGTGTACCATCCACCCATTTCCACTCTCCCTCTGTATCTCTGTCACTCAGACCAATCCAAGCCCTTCTGCTGCTGCCCAGAAAGTTCAGGATAAACTCCTGTGATGGAGAGAACAATATCAAAGTATTTCTCTCTACATGTGATCTGCTATATTTATAAAAGCACAATATGAATACAGATACTGTTCTCATTTGTATTCTCTCTCTCTCTCTCTCTCTCTCTCTCTCTCACACACACACCTGTTCCTCTCTGCTCTTTATAATCACCAGGTCTGCTCCTCGCTCTCTGCAGTCCTGTCTGCTCTCAGTCCAGCTCTTCTTTATTTGCGAGATGTAGTAAAAACTGGAACTGAAATAAGTCCATCCTGGACCCAGACCATTTTAATGAAAAAAGGGAGAATAATTCTCAATTATTTAAGCTTCGATATTGATGACACTGTACATTGTACTGCTCTCAGTACATATTTTCACCTCAGTTGAGATGTAGTAAGTACTGTAGTTGAAATATCTCGCTTTGAAACATTAAACTGACCACAGAAAAATACATTTAAGGCTGTGTTCAGAGTTGGGTCACATTTTAATACAGAAATTGTGCATGTCAGTATTCAGACCTTAGATGTACAGAAACTACAGACTCAGGCACTATTTAGAAGTTACAGGTGAGTTGCATCTGTGAGGTTCAGTAAAGGGAGTAAATTTAAATTAAAAAAATCGGTAAAATTTTAAGTTTTTCATAGATTTTAGCTTGAAGTAGACTTTAAGCTTGTCCATAACATCAATGAGAACAGACAGAAACACTGACAGAAAGTTGGAGGTGATAGTTTTTGAGCATTAGGACTAAAAAAAAAAAACCCTGAGAATTCACTTTTAATTAGTAGAGGGACATTTTTTCCTGTTGCACAATCATGCTGGGCTTGAAGGTAAACATTATTGTGTCTTAATTGAGGAGGATGAGATCAGAAAGGTTTGGATCGTGTATTGAACCAACATTTTTTGTGATGTATATTCAAATTATCTCAGAAGTTGAAATTACAGAAACTGCTGTGGAAAAGGCTGAATGTATTGTTTGTAAGTATCAGACAAGGATGTCAGTGATCATCTTTGTGTGGCCCAGGATGTGAGCGAGCAAAGGAAGGACATAATGTTTCAGGATTTTTACTCTCCTTTATTAATAATGTGTATGATAGCCAAGCTATCAGAGTAAATCAAAATTACATTCCCTGTCCATTCATGCCCTTTGATGAGGGAGGAGATCATTATGGGATAAAGTTCCTACAAGGTGGAAGATTCATTGTGTAAGTGAATAAATTCAACAGGCCATGGAGAGGCAAACCAATGACCTCCTATATATACTGACCAAAGCCAGTGATTGGATGAGCCTCGATGTGGACTTGCAAGTTTTTGGTCTATCAAACCTCATCCTGATAAAAGAAGGAAAAGCCATTCCAGTGTTCAGTAAAAACAGAACTGATGAGGAGACACTGAGGAAGCAGCAAATCAAAGGGTTCACCAGCGATATAATCTGTATTGTGTAGTTAAGGTAGTTCAAAGAAGTTGAAGTTTTGTAAAATGTGGAACGTTAACAAATTCAGACAGGGCAAGAATGATATGGTTGTGCTGACTTGCGGGAGGGAGATGCGGAAGGATATTATTTCTAAACCTATACAGAGAAATTCTGAAGAGGTGGAGAGTTGTAAAATTGCTTTGTATGAGAATGCCAAAATTGCTGAAGGCCGAGTCAAGAATCAAGAGGCCAACAGAAGAGGAGAGTAGACAAGGTCAGTGGTGAGAAATGATGAGGAAATCATCCATTATGTGAAGGATGAATAGTGTGTGATATACATACATGAAAGAGGATCCAGTATAGAGCTTGACCTAGAGTGTTGGAAAACTCTTGAAGCTTAGAATGAATAAAATTTGCTTTTCCAATATACTCTGAACAGATAGCAGGAAATCAGGGTGAAGTGGTACAATATTGAAAGCTGCCATGAGTTAGCCTTGGCCGCACAGGTTGTGCTCCTACTGTGTTTAATGAGATGAAGAGTGTAATCCACTGTCACTCGCTGAATAAAAATTTAGACCTGGGGACTATGGTTTTCATGGAAACAAACCTTTAAAGACATTACTGCACATAATCCATGTTCTCTGTCTGACTCAGAGCAGTTCATATCCATAGATCTGTTACAATCACTGAGCATATTTAAAACATATACTCACCCAAATTAATAATCTGTTTTTGAAATTCGTCTTTTTGTTTCTGTAACTGGTCTTTCTCTTTAGTCAGGGTGTTGTAACTGGTCTGTAACTGGTCTTTCTCTTTAGTCAGGGTGTTGTACCTGGTCTGTAACTGGTCTTTTTCTTTAGTCAGGGTGTTGTAACTGGTCTGTAACTGGTCTTTCTCTTTAGTCAGGGTGTTGTACCTGGTCTGTAACTGGTCTTTTTCTTTAGTCAGGGTGTTGTAACTGGTCTGTAACTGGTCTTTCTCTTTAGTCAGGGTGTTGTGCCTGGTCTGTAACTGGTCTTTCTCTTTAGTCAGGGTGTTGTACCTGGTCTGTAACTGGTCTTTCTCTTTAATCAGGGTGGTGCACCTTGTTTGTAACTGGTCTTTCTCTTTAGTCAGGTTGTTGTAACTGGTTTGTAACTGGTCTTTCTCTTTAGTCAGGTTGTTGTAACTGGTTTGTAACTGGTCTTTTTCTGTATTAAGGTTGTTGAATTTGATCCACATCACTGTGACGGCAATCAGCAGTAGAACACACAGCAACACCACACACACTGCAGTAAGTCTGTAGCATTTCATCCCTGCAGGGTTGATACCTGTAACTAGAGAGAAATTAAGTAATCTAAGTAATGTAATCACTTTTTATATTTGTACATCTATTGTTCAGAAGTTAATCTGAGAAGAGTCATGAGGTTACACCATGGCGTAAGTTATAGCTCTTGGTAAAATATATAGATTATATCATGTAGTGAATGACATAAATATTGCCATCCTTTCGATAATAGGGTAAAAGGAAACACATATTAAACAAATGTACTCCCTAATGCTTTGTGTTTGCGCCCAGATACCAGCTTAGACCAGTGTTTCGTAAAGTGTGGTCCGCGAGATACCTCAAGTGGTCCGCGAGGTGATCTACAAATGTAGTCAGCGTTTTCAAGATAAGCTAGCACATGCTTTGTAACATTATTAGAAAGTTAAATTTATCCAATCTTGTTTTTAACGGCAATCAAACGACCCTGTAATTTCATCATTGTTATTATTTAAAAAGCGTTCTGCATCTGAATTTGCACCACATAAGACTTGTAGTGTGCATGTGCTCTTATTCCGCCTCTCGTCTCTAGGCAACAGTCACCTCACAAATCTCTGCCTCAAAGGCAACCAGGCAGGCAGGCCTGAAAACAAGCAAACGAAAATTCTGAACATATAATAGGCTAATCCTAACTAGCTCGTGTTCGTGGCGATTTTTTTAATTTACTGAAAGTGAAACAACAAGGATGGAGAAGTGGCTGACAGGTTCAGTTAAGAGTTCATTCATGTTCCTCCTAATTTTGAACAATTTTGAACTATTGATATGAAATGTTCTGATTAACTGTTTGCTGAATTTTAAACTTCCATACTTTTGCCTTTAAAAACCACGGAGGATATGGAATGGATAGGCCTTTAATGTATTTAGTTAACCATAATTTTTTCAGTTAAAAACACCTAATAGTACACATCTCTGTATTGTGTGTGTGTGTGTGTGTGTGTGTGTTGTGTGGGCCGGGGGGGTGTTGACAGGTGGTCCCTGAAATTTTTTTTTGGGACAAAGTGGTCCTTGGTCTGAAAAATTTTGAGAAACACTGGCTTAGACAATGCACTCACTCGCTGGGAAGATGGAAAGGCTCCTTCCACATCTTAAGGGACCCAAGGCTCAGCACTCCCACCACTTGGGAACTTCCACACTGCCTCACCTCACTGGGATAGCTTAAATTCCACTGACTGGCTCATTACACAACATCCTCACAAACCCCATGATTGTGATTAACTTTTATTCGACGACGATCAAATCCTGCTTGGTTTCCGAAAACAAACTGTGTAAAT
Organism: Neoarius graeffei; assembly: GCF_027579695.1. Lineage (NCBI taxonomy): Eukaryota > Metazoa > Chordata > Actinopteri > Siluriformes > Ariidae > Neoarius > Neoarius graeffei. The sequence continues at coordinate 27,665,686 of NC_083571.1, read as the reverse complement.
GCAACTCAGTTCATTTACACAAGACCGATGTACACATTTAAATAATGTATATTCATTGTTTCTCCATGTAATTTTATAATGGAGACTAATTTCGGGTTCTACTGGTTGTAGTGATGACATCACAGGCCCAAACAATCGTGGTGAATTAATCTTTGCAATGAATATCTGATTTCTGAGTTGCCTTTGCAAGTGATGGGCAATAATTTGAAAATTGTATAGCACTGAAAGAAATTACAGATGCATACATCCATGGATGATCTTCCCACAAGATTATAATGTACTTGAATTTAATCGGGTGTGTGACTACTTTTTTGGATCTTGACAAATGCATGCATTTGAGGAAAGGTTTGGAGTGAGATCTGAATGAGGAAGGCAGAAGCTTCAAGGTCTACTTTTAGCATTTGACTAGCTTTTACTAATACTTACAGTGGTGCTTGAAAGTTTGTGAACCCTTTAGAATTTTCTATATTTCTGCATAAATATGACCTAAAACATCATCAGATTTTCACACAGGTCCTAAAAGTAGATAAAGAGAACCCAGTTAAACAAATGAGACAAAAATATTGTATTTGGTCATTTATTTATTGAGGAAAATGATCCAATATTACATATCTGTGAGTAGGAAAAAGTATGTGAACCTCTAGGATTAGCAGTTAATTTCGAGGTGAAATTAGAGTCAGGTGTTTTCAATCAATGGGATGACAATCAGGTGTGAGTGGTCACCCTGTTTTATTTAAAGAACAGGGATCTATCAAAGGCTGATCTTCACAACACATGTTTGTGGAAGTGTATCATGGCACGAACAAAGGAGATTTCTAAGGCCCTCAGAAAAACCGATGTTGATGCTCATCAGGCTGGAAAAGGTTACAAAACCATCTCAAAAGAGTTTGGACTGCACCAATCCACAGTCAGACAGATTGCATACAAATGAAGGAAATTCAAGACCATTATTACCCTCCTCAGGAGTGGTCGACCAACAAAAATCACTCCAAGAGCAAGGCGTGTAATAGTTGGCGAGGTCACAAAGGACCCCAGAGTAACTTCTAAGCATCTGAAGGCCTCTCTCACATTGGCTAATGTTAATGTTCATGAGTCCACCATCAGGAGAATACTGAACAACAATGGTGTACATGGCAAGGTTGCAAGGAGAAAGCCACTACTCTCCAAAAAGAACATTGTTTCTCATCTGCAGTTTGCTAAAGATCACGTGGACAATCCAGAAGGCTATTGGAAAAATGTTTTGTGGACAGATGAGACCAAAATAGAACTTTTTGGTTTTAATGAGAACTGTTCTGTTTGGAGAAAGGAAAACACTGCATTCCAGCATAAGAACCTTATCCCATCTGTGAAACATGGTGGTGGTTGTATCATGGTTTGGGCCTGTTTTACTGCATCTGGGCGAGGACGGCTTGCCATCATTGATGGAACAATGAATTCTGACTTATACCAGCGAATTCTAATGGAAAATGTCAGGACATCTGTCCATGAACTGAATCTCAAGAGAAGGTGGGTTATGCAGCAAGATAACGACCCTAAGCACACAAGTCGTTCTACCAAAGAATGATGAAAGAAGAATAAAGTTAATGTTTTGGAATGGCCATGTCAAAGTCCTGACCTTAATCCAATGGAAATGTTGTGGAAGGGGGCGGCACGGTGGTGTAGTGGTTAGCGCTGTCGCCTCACAGCAAGAAGGTCTGGGTTCGAGCCCCATGGCCAGCGAGGGCCTTTCTGTGCAGAGTTTGCATGTTCTCCCCGTGTCCGCATGGGTTTCCTCCGGGTGCTCTGGTTTCCCCCACAGTCCAAAGACATGCAGGTTAGGTTAACTGGTGACTCTAAATTGACCGTAGGTGTGAATGTGAGTGTGAATGGTTGCCTGTGTCTATGTGTCAGCCCTGTGATGACCTGGCGACTTGTCCAGGGTGTACCCCGCCTCTCGCCTGTAGTCAGCTGGGAAAGGCTCCAGCTTGCCTGCGACCCTGTAGAACAGGATAAAGCGACTAGAGATAATGAGATGAGACAAGATGAGATGTTGTGGAAGGACCTGAAGCGAGCAGTTCATATGAGGAAACCCACCAACATCCCAGAGTTGAAGTTGTTCTGTACAGAGGAATGGGCTAAAATTCCTGCAAGCCAGTGTGCAGGACTGATCAACAGTTTCCGGAAACATTTAGTTGCATTTATTGCTGCACAAGGGGTTACACTAGATACTAAAAGCAAAGGTTCACATACTTTTGCCACTCACAGGTATGTAATATTAGATAATTTTCCTCAAAAAATAAATGACCAAGTACAACCCTGATTCCAAAAAAAGTTGGGACAAAGTACAAATTGTAAATAAAACCGGAATGCAATAATTTACAAATCTCAAAAACTGATATTGTATTCACAATAGAACATAGACAACATATCAAATGTCAACAATGAGACATTTTGAAATTTCATGCCAAATATTGGCTCATTTGAAATTTCATGACAGCAACACATCTCAAAAAAGTTGGGATGGGGCAATAAGAGGCTGGAAAAGTTAAAGGTACAAAAAAGGAACATCTGGAGGGCCAAATTGCAACTCATTAGGTCAATTGGCAATAGGTCATTCACATGACTGGGCATAAAAAGAGCATCTTGGAGTGGCAGCGACTCTCAGAAGTAAAGATGGGAGGAGGATCACGAATCCCCCTAATCCTGCGCTGACAAATAGTGGAGCAATATCAGAAAGGAGTTCGACAGTGTAAAATTGCAAAGAGTTTGAACATATCATCATCTACAGTGCATAATATCAAAAGATTCAGAGAATCTGGAAGAATCTCTGTGCGTAAGGGTCAAGGCCGGAAAACCATACTGGGTGCCAGTGATCTTCAGGCCCTTAGACGGCACTGCATCACATACAGGCATGCTTCTGGATTGGAAATCACAAAATGGGCTCAGAAATATTTCCAGAGAACATTATCTGTGAACACAATTCACCCTGCCATCCGCCATTGCCAGCTAAAACTCTATAGTTCAAAGAAGAAGCCGTATCTAAACATGATCCAGAAGCACAGACATCTTCTCTGGGCCAAGGCTCATTTAAAATGGACTGTGGCAAAGTGGAAAACTGTTCTGTGGTCAGACAAATCAAAATTTGAAGTTCTTTAAGGAAATCAGGGACACCATGTCATTTAGACTAAAGAGGAGAAGGACGACCCAAGTTGTTATCAGCGCTCAGTTCAGAAGCCTGCATCTCTGATGGTATGGGGTTGCATTAGTGCATGTGGCATGGGCAGCTTACACATCTGGAAAGACACCATAAATGCTGAAAGGTATATCCAGGTTGGAGCAGTGTTTCTCAAACTTTTTCAGACCAAGGACCACTTTGTCCCAAAAAAAAATTTCAGGGACCACCTGTCAACACCCCCCCACACACACACACACACAGACCATACAGAGATGTGTACTATTAGGTGTTTTTAATTGAAAAAATTATGGTTAACTAAATACATTAAAGGCCTATCCATTCCATATCCTCCATGCTTTTTAAAGGCAAAAGTATGGAGATTTAAAATTCAGCAAACAGTTAATCAGAACATTTCATATCAATAGTTCAAAATTGTTCTGTTAGGGTTTTGCTGGGATTCGAACCTGGTTCGTTGGTGTGATAATCCAGCAAACCCCCACTAGGCCACCAGGGGGATGACTCAAATGCAGAGGCGTGAGGCGGAAGTAGAAAAAGAATCAAAAGGTTTATTTAAACTATATACACTATATACAGGGCAAAACAAAAGACAAAAAAAAACCAAAGAGTAGAATCCAAAAGAAAAGCAAAGTGCAAAATTTCAAAAGCTAAGAAGATCAAAAAACACAGTACAAAGGAAACTGGAGATAAACATAACAGCACAAAGACTCCGTGACAAGAGGACTCAACTCAGGGGTATAAATAGACAAACTAATTAAGGACACAGGTGAAGATAATTAGGCAATTAACACAAACACAAAACACAGGAACAGTGGCGGCCTCTAGAGGCCAAAATAAACACGACATGAAAAGGAAATAACAGCGGCCTCTAGAGGCCAAAACAGTCCTAGTCCTAACAGGACCCCCCCCCTCTAGGAGCGTCTCCTGATGTTCCCAGGGCGATCCGGATGGGCCGAATGGAAGTCCCGACATAGTTCTTTATCAAGGACATCCCGAGCAGGAACCCAGCAGCGCTCCTCAGGACCATAGCCCTCCCAGTCCACCAGATATTGCAACCCGCCGCGGACCCGGCGGGAGTCAAGCAGGCGATTCACAGTGAACACAGTCTGCCCATGGAAGATGCGGGGGGGTGGGGGGTTCCTAGGGGCAGGGGCATACGTAGACGTCAGTACGGGCCGTAACAGGGAAACATGGAAAGTGGGGTTGATCCTCAGAGTCCGGGGCAACTGGAGCCGGTAGGAGACAGGGTTCACCCTGCGCACCACCTTGAAGGGGCCAATGTAGCGAGGAGCAAGCTTGCGGTTCTCCACCCGCAGTGGAAGGTCCTTAGTGGACAGCCAAACATGCTGCCCAGGGCGGAAAGCGTGTGCAGGTCTTCTATGGCGGTTGGCCTGAGTCTGGTTGGTTCTGGAGGTCTGTATGAGGGTCTTCCTGACCTTGCTCCAGGTCTTGCGACACCGTCTCACATATTGGTTGACCGAGGGCACCCCCGCGTCCTAATCCTGGTCCGGGAACAGAGGTGGCTGGAACCCGAATTGGCACTGGAATGGCGACAGCTTGGTGGCCGATGACTGCAGGGTGTTGTGGGCGTACTCCGCCCATGGCAGCCAGGTGCTCCACGATGTCGGGTTATCCATAGCCAGGCCTCGCAGGGTGGTTTCCAGGTCCTGGTTGAGCCTCTCCGTCTGACCATTGGACTGTGGGTGAAACCCAGAGGAGAGGCTGGCAGTGGCTCCGATGACATTGCAGAACCCGTGCCACACTCGGGAGGAGAACTGGGGCCCTCGGTCTGAGACGATGTCCTGTGGAAGACCAAAGACTCGGAAGACATGATTAAACAAAAGTTTCGCAGTTTCAAGAGCAGAGGGGAGTTTGCACAGTGGTATGAAGCGGCAGGCCTTGGAGAATCTGTCAACTAAGACCAAAATGACCGTGTTACCTTGTGACTCAGGGAGACCCGTGATAAAGTCGACTGCCACGTGGGACCAGGGACGCCGGGGAATGGTCAGAGGATGCAGGAGACCCTGGGGACGCTGTCGTGGGTTCTTGGTTCTGGTGCAAACCTCACAGGACAGGACAAATGACCTTACTTCCTTCTCCATGTTAGGCCACCAGAAGCGTCTTTTCAGGAAGTCCAGGGTCCTCCGAGCTCCCGGGTGGGCGGTGAGAGGGGAAGAGTGACCCCACTGGAGAACCTTGGCCCGGGCTTGATGTGGGACGTACAAGAGGCCTGGTGGCCCCGTCCCAGGACCGGGGTCCTGGCGTTGGGCTCGTCGGACAGCCTCCTCAATACCCCAGCGGACAGGGGCCACAATCCGGGACACAGGGATAATAGGCCCGACTTCATTTTCCCTGTTAGTGGCAGAGAACAGTCTGGACAGTGCGTCAGGTTTGGTGTTCTTGGAGCCGGGGCGGTATGAGAGGGTGAAGTCAAACCGACTGAAAAACAGGGCCCACCTAGCCTGTCGAGGGTTCAGTCTCTTGGCTTGCTGGAGGTACTCCAGGTTCTTGTGGTCAGTCCTAACCAGGAATGGATGTTGTGCTCCCTCCAGCCAGTGCCTCCACTCCTCAAGGGCCAGTTTGACCGCTAGCAGTTCTCGATCCCCCACATCGTACCGGGACTCAGCAGGACTCAGGCGGTGGGAGAAGTAAGCGCAGGGGTGCAGCTTTCCTTCCGAACGTTGAGAGAGCACCGCGCCGACACCACTGTCCGAGGCATCCACCTCCACGATGAATGGTTGGGAGGTGTCCGGGAGAACCAGAATGGGTGCCATGCAGAAGCGGTCCTTGAGGTCTTTGAACGCCTTTTCTGCCTGAGGAGACCAGCCATAAGATCCACCTGTCCCTTTGGTGAGGTCTGACATGGGTGCTGCCACAGAACTGAAGTTCCTGATGAACTTGCGGTAGAAGTTAGCGAATCCTAAGAACCGCTGAACCTCCTTAACGGACTTGGGAGTAGGCCAATCCCGGACGGCCAGGGTCTTGGCAGGGTCCATTTGGAGTTGGCCTGTCCGTACAATAAATCCCAGAAAGGAGACCTCGGGAACATGAAATTCGCATTTCTGGGCCTTGGCGAACAGATTGTTCTGTAGCAGCCTCTGGAGAACCTGGCGGACATGGTGGCGGTGCTCCTGCACGGTCTTGGAAAAGATAAGGATGTCATCGAGGTAGACAAAAACGTATAGGTTAATCATGTCCCTTAAGACGTCGTTGATTAGGGCCTGAAAAACAGCTGGTGCGTTGGTGAGTCCGAAGGGCATCACCTGGTATTCGTAGTGCCCAGACGGAGTGTTAAAGGCAGTCTTCCACTCGTCTCCCTGTCGGATACGGATGAGGTGGTATGCGTTCCGTAGGTCCAACTTGGTGAAGACGGTGGCGCCTTGGAGCAGGTCGAAAGCTGTGGACATCAGCGGAAGGGGATATCGGTTGCGCACAGTGATCTTATTCAGGCCCCTGTAATCAATACATGGTCGGAGCCCCCCATCCTTCTTGCCGACAAAGAAGAAGCCGGCTCCAGCAGGTGAAGTGGAGGGTCGAATAAACCCAGAGACCAGGGCATCTTTGAGGTATTCCTCCATGGCCTTGCGTTCTGGCTGAGAGAGTGAAAACAGTCTGCCACGAGGAGGGGTAGTCCCAGGGAGCAAGTCGATGGCACAGTCGTAGGCCCAGTGCGGAGGAAGAACGGCGGCCCTGCTCTTGCTGAATACCTCCTTGAGATCCCAGTACTCTGTGGGAACTTGAGATAACTTGGTGAGATCAGGGGGCTCGGCAGGAGACACAGGAGAGCTAGAGAGCAGACAAGAGGCATGGCATGCAGGGCCCCATTCCACAACCTGGCTTGTTACCCAGTCTATGCGAGGGTTGTGGCGAGTAAGCCAAGGAAGGCCTAGAATAACTGGGAACTCAGGTGAAGGAATCAGGTGCAGGGATATTTCTTCCTTGTGACCTTGAGACTGGAGGAAAACTGGAGAAGTAACTTGGGTGACTCTTCCATCACCTAACGCTTGGCCATCGAGGGCAGACACAGACAGTGGGACTTCAAGAGGTGCAGTCGGAATATTGATGCTTTGGGCGAAGTGAATATCCATAAAGTTCCCAGCCGCCCCTGAGTCTATCAAAGCTTGACAAGAGTGGACAGACTCACCCCAGGAGATGGAGACCGGGATGTAGATTCCTTGGCCAGGGAGTCCGGGAGAGAGGGTAGGCCCCGTCACAACCCTCCCTCGGCTGGACGGGGCGGTCCTTTTCCCAAGAGTTCGGGACATGATGCTCGGAAGTGACCAGGCTTGCCACAGTAGATGCAGCACTTGTCCCTCCTTCTGCGCTCCCTCTCAGATGTGGAGAGGCGAGTACGACCCACTTGCATGGGTTCTGGACAGTCACTGAAGGAGGTAGACGGTCTCCAGGTAGAGGTAGGGAGGCTGGGGGGGCTCAAGGCTTGGTGGCGTTCTCTCATCCTGTTGTCCAGACGAATAGCATGTGAGATGAGGGTTTCGAGGTCACTTGGGCATCCAATAGAGGCCAGACCGTCCTTGATGGGGTCAGACAGACCATGGTGGAAGGCTGACACCAGGGCAGTCTCGTTCCATCCACTTACTGCTGCGAGTGTTCGGAACGAGATGGCGTAATCTGCGACGCTTCCTCCTTGCCGGATGGACATGAGCTTTCGGGCTGCGTCGGTACTGATGTCTGCCTGATCGAAGACCCGAAGCATCTCTTCAGAAAACAGCTGGAAATCAAAGCACTCAGGTCCCTGTCTTTGCCAGATAGCAGTAGCCCAGGCTCACGCCTTACCAGCTAATAAGGTGATCACAAAGGCAATCTTGCGGCGATCCGTAGTGTAGGTGGTAGGCTGAAGCTCAAAGGTGAGTTGACACTGGGTAAGGAACTCTCGGCACTCACTGTGCTTGCCGTCATACCTCTGTGGTGCAGGAAGGCTGGGTTCGCGAGGTGAAGAAGGCAGCATTGCAGGAGGCACTGGAGCAGGAGTGGGAGCTGGATCAGGAGCAGGAACTGGATCAGGAGCAGGAGATGCAGGCAGAGATGTCAGCTGTGCCAGGGTTTTCCCAATTTGCTGAAGCAGTTCCTCGTGGCGAGCGAGGGCCTCACGTTGGCTGGTGAGCGTACGTCCATGAGCGTCCATGGTCGCTCCGAAGCGCGTCAAAGCTGCCATAATTCCCTGAAGGTTGGCCGGGTAGACAGTTGAAGCAGCCTCTGCTGAGTCGGTCACGACGGAGTCTTTCTGTTATGGTTTTGCTGGGATTCGAACCTGGTTCGTTGGTGTGATAATCCAGCAAACCCCCACTAGGCCACCAGGGGGATGACTCAAATGCAGAGGCGTGAGGCGGAAGTAGAAAAAGAATCAAAAGGTTTATTTAAACTATATACACTATATACAGGGCAAAACAAAAGACAAAAAAAAACCAAAGAGTAGAATCCAAAAGAAAAGCAAAGTGCAAAATTTCAAAAGCTAAGAAGATCAAAAAACACAGTACAAAGGAAACTGGAGATAAACATAACAGCACAAAGACTCCGTGACAAGAGGACTCAACTCAGGGGTATAAATAGACAAACTAATTAAGGACACAGGTGAAGATAATTAGGCAATTAACACAAACACAAAACACAGGAACAGTGGCGGCCTCTAGAGGCCAAAATAAACACGACATGAAAAGGAAATAACAGCGGCCTCTAGAGGCCAAAACAGTCCTAGTCCTAACAGGTTCAAAATTAGGAGGAACATGAATGAACTCTTAACTGAACCTGTCAGCCACTTCTCCATCCTTGTTGTTTCACTTTCAGTAAATTTAAAAAAATCGCCACAAACACGAGCTAGTTAGGATTAGCCTATTATATGTTCTGAATTTTCATTTGCTTGTTTTCATGTCTGACTGCCTGTTTGCCTTTGAGGCAGAGATTTGTGAGGTGACTGTTGCCTAGAGACGAGAGGCGGAATAAGAGCACATGCACACTACAAGTTTTATGTGGTACAAATTCAGATGCAGAACGCTTTTTAAATAATATTGATGAAATTACAGGGTCGTTTGATTGCCGTTAAAAACAAGATTGGATAAATTTAACTTTCTAATAATGTTACAAAGCATGCGCTAGCTTATCTTGAAAACGCTGACTACATTTGTACATCACTTCGCGGACCACTTGAGGACCACACTTTGCGAAACACTGTTCTAGAGCAACATATGCTCCCATCCAGACGACATCTCTTTCAGGGAAGACCTTGCATTTTCCAACATGACAATGCCAAACCACATACTGCATCAATTACAGCATCATGGCTGCATAGAAGAAGGGTCCGGGTACTGAACTGGCCAGACTGCAGTCCAGATCCAGAACCCATAGAAAACATTTGGCACATCATAAAACGGAAGATACGACAAAAAAGACCGAAGACAGTTGAGCAACTAGAATCCTACATTAGACAAGAATGGGTTAACATTCCTATCCCTAAACTTGAGCAACTTTTCTCCTCAGTCCCCAGATGTTTACAGACTGTTGTAAAGAGAAAAGGGGATGTCTCACAGTGGTAAACATGGCCTTGTCCCAGCTTTTTTGAGATGTGTTGTCATGAAATTTAAAATCACCTATTTTTCTCTTTAAATGATACATTTTCTCAGTTTAAACATTTGATATGTCATCTATGTTCTATTCTGAATAAAAAATGGAATTTTGAAACTTCCACATCATTGCATTCTGTTTTTATTTACAATTTGTACTTTGTCCCAACCTTTTTGGAATCGGGGTTGTAAATGTAACGGTTTACTTTATTGGCAAGCACATGCACTTCTACAGTGGTATAGAAAATGGTAGATTCACACACATGATAGCTACAGTAAATCATCATCGACTTGTCAGTGTTGAACCAGATTGTATAAGACCAGTTCTGAATTGGAGTGCATCAAATCATTGCTTATTTAAATGTATTGTTCTTGTATCATACACTATGTATAATGATGTGTATAACATCATGTGAAAAGGGGAGATTTACACCCCTCGTGTGAATGTGATGGGAGCTAGTCAGTATTAGCCATATCCTAGTTGTGTGTATGGGTGTTTAATAAGAAGGTCAAAATTTTACAGATTTTCTTTTTTTGTTTAATTAAATTTTACACAAGGTAATTAAATTAAGGAGATTAGTGGATTAGTACATATCTACTTATTTATAAGTGTGAGTGTATTTCACCTGAGCTCTCAGATTGCTTGAAGGCTCTGGCCCTTTGTGTCTCCACTTTGTCCTCATTCACATAAACATCTTCATATGAGTTCTGACTGCCACTGGAACCCACTTGATTGTCTTCTGTAACTTCTACATTTGCATAAATCTCCTCACTCATCTCCATTCGTCTCTTTGCAGTAATCCTGAGCTTTCAATGAGCAGATGCAGTTTTACGGGTGGTTAATTGTCTAAACTACACTCAAAGTGGCTGTCTGAAGTGCACTGCCCACATGACTGGGTCAATTGCTGTTATGTTGAACTCCTATTACCTATTTAACGCAATTTCTTTAAACATGCATCAAGGAGCAAGTGTGGTCAGTGTATTATTTTGGGATGTGAAACTGACATTCTGAAGACAGTATAAGCTCAGAGACACGTCACTACACTGTCATGTGACTACCAGACTCCCTTCTGAGGAGTTCACTGAACGTTTTATTAGTATGAAGTTAATTATGGATGATTCTTGTATAGATTTTTCACTGACATGCATGGATTTCTTGGTCCTAAATTGAAGCAGCTCCACCCCATACCATCCTGCTGCATCATCATCTGTTCATAAAGTAAAGTAAAAACAGATAGTGGTTAGTTCCACGCAGGGCCGTTGACAGCTTTGGCTGGGCCCGGGACAAAATAATCTGAGTGGGCCCCCCCCAAATAATCTGAGTGCCCCCCCACACACACACACATACGCGCGCACGCACATCGCCACACACCAACCACCCACCCCAACCCACCCCAACCCCTCTTTTCACAGTCTCCATTCACTCCAACCCTTAAATAACAGGTATTCCAAGCCCATTATAACAGTCAACCATTTTATTTCAACATTTCAACATATTTACAGTTTGAACATTTCCTTAGTCTGCAACTATTCAGGTGCGAAATGCAATGTGCCGGACTTTTGCTGTGGCAAAGTCGTCAATAAGGTCATTGAAGTGCAGCTTCTTTGCAAGTTCGTGCTCTATAGAGAGCATAGCCAGCCCATTGAGCCTCTCCTGTGACATGTTTGAGCGCAGGTAGTTGATAAACCAAAATGATTGTTTACGGGATGGAACTGGGCCTCAATGAGAACGGAGTTATGGCTTTCCCAAAATCTGAACATAGAAGCATCACCACTAGTGATGTGTACAGTGAGTTTTTCAGTGTATTTTTTTGTCTTGTTTTCCATAAACGTCCTTTCCGTACTCGATTTAGAATGTTACAAAAAAAAAATTGACACCCTCCCAACCACGTAACATTAGCCTATCTGACCTGGGGGCTCACACGTTTATTACGGATAAACCAAAAGGATTACAACGTTCCCTGGATATAGAACTGGACCGAGAAGATTTCAAAATCTTAACGTGTAAGCAACAACAATAAAACAGAGGTTGTTTTATTCATTTAGGGCTTATTAGGCTACTTTCATTAATTGCGCTTTTCATACAGGCCTATCATTTTTCACTTGAGCAAGGGAATTGTTTGAAGAGTATCCAGTCTAAGCGAAAGTTTAATGTTTTGCAACAGACTAACCTCAAAACACCCCATTTATAGCCCATTCATTACATTAAACTCTATCTAGCTGGCAATTTCACATGCCGTCGTATCTACACGGGATGATTTCCAACAAAATAAGGTTTAATTAACAAGAGGCAGCGTTCCACAGGCTTTCAGCTAACCGGAGTCCAGCTCAGCGCAGCTCAGCAAGCGTGCCTAAAACATTTGGATATGATTGCGGGCCAATGTGCTATTCTTTGCTTCATTGAGATATATGCAACACAGTGTTATTAAACTGATATGTTTATGAAATAATTCAATGCCCTGTGCATTTCAGTGTTCACTCAGTGTACCCTGCTATCCCCTACTTTATAATTATGAATGGCGCGTCGCGCGTGCTGGGGTTACATTACGGGGCTGGAAAAAAGTTATCTGTGTCTTACCTGGCTCAGCTGCCCCACTGCCTTCACCACCTGCTGCATCATCTGAATCTTTTCTAAAATATCTATGCAGTGAGCCCCTGAGACTCTTGGCTTCTTCATCTCTTTTTCTCTTTTCTTTTCTTTTCTTTGCCCCTGACTTGTGCATGTTGGCAAACGGGCTCGCACGCTTATTGTCGAAGCGTTATGATGGAATAGTGCCGTGTTATTTGGCGCCTTAATCAAAGACCAAACCATTTCTGCATTAGGGGTGGTAGGTGGGTTCTTGAATCTATTTTCGAAGACAATAAAGGCAAAAGAACCAGAAATCATTCATTGAATGCAAATATAGCACATTTTTCTCCCCCAAATCAACACATTTTGAAATGAAACAGAATGATTAATGGCATCTTCATGAGGGACCAGTTCTGGGCCCCCCCCCTCATGCATGGGCCCGGGACAAAATACCCGGTTGTCCCCCCCTGTCGACGGCCCTGGTTCCACATTCCGCATTATTGTGTTCAGAGAAGTAATGAACTTTTTTTGGTTGCATTTTGTCAGGAACATTTCAAAACTGATCATACTACTATAGCAGTGTTTCGCAAAGTGTGGTCCGCGAGAGACCTCAAGTGGTCCGTGAGGTGATCTACAAATGTAGTCAGCGTTTTCAAGATAAGCTAGCGTATGCTTTGTAACATTATCTCATCTCATCTCATTATCTCTAGCCGCTTTATCCTTCTACAGGGTCGCAGGCAAGCTGGAGCCTATCCCAGCTGACTACGGGCGAAAGGCGGGGTACACCCTGGACAAGTCGCCAGGTCATCACAGGGCTGACACATAGACACAGACAACCATTCACACTCACATTCACACCTACGGTCAATTTAGAGTCACCAGTTAACCTAACCTGCATGTCTTTGGACTGTGGGGGAAACCGGAGCACCCGGAGGAAACCCACGCGGACACGGGGAGAACATGCAAACTCCACACAGAAAGGCCCTCGCCGGCCACGGGGATCGAACCCAGACCCTCTTGCTGTGAGGCAACAGCGCTAACCACTACACCACCGTGCCGCCTGTAACATTATTAGAAAGTTAAATTTATCCAATCTTGTTTTTAACGGGAATCAAACGGGCCTGTAATTTTATCATTATTATTATTTAAAAAGCGTTCTGCATCTGAATTTGCACCACATAAGACTTGTGTGCATGTGCTCTTATTCTGCCTCTCGTCTCTAGGCAACAGTCACCTCACAAATCTCTGCCTCACAGCCAAACAGGCAGGCAGACCTGAAAACAAGCAAACGAAAATTCTGAACATATAATAGGCTAATCCTACAGTAACTAGCTCGTGTTCGTGGCGATTTTTTTAATTTACTGAAAGTGAAACAACAAGGATGGAGAAGTGGCTGACAGGTTCAGTTAAGAGTTCATTCATGTTCCTCCTAATTTTGAACAATTTTGAACTATTGATATGAAATGTTCTGATTAACTGTTTGCTGAATTTTAAACCTCCATACTTTTGCCTTTAAAAACCACGGAGGATATGGAATGGATAGGCCTTTAATGTATTTAGTTAACCATAATTTTTTCAATTAAAAACACCTAATAGTACACATCTCTGTATGGTGTGTGTGTGTGTGTGTGTGTGTGTGTGTGTGTGTGTGTGGGGCGGGGGGGCGGGTGTTGACAGGTGGCCCCTGAAATTTTTTTGGGGGGACAAAGTGGTCCTTGGTCTGAAAAAGTTTGAGAAACACTGTACTATAAGTACATGGTGCAGAAAAAAAAAAGTATAGGTCTCTGTCAGGCAAAATCATGATGAATGAATACAATTTCTTTCAGCACTGTTGAATTCTTGAATATGTTTGTTCAGAAGATACTGACTAATTTTCGAAAACAGCAGATCTGACAGTAGCTCTATATTAATGCATGCCTTCTCGTAAGTTATAGTTGCTATAGTGTTCTGTTGTTTTCACACTTTGACCCCAGGAAGCAACTGCCACTTCCTTTCTGGCAGCCAAGCAATTAATAGTCTTTTTCTGCATACGAAGCTGATCATTATTAGGAAACTTTACAAAAATTTACAAGTTTCCTGGAAGTAGAAGAGAGATGTATTAATGAGTATGCTGCACAGCAACTCAACTGACCTGTGGTGGTGGCAGCACCTATTTATACTCTCTTGATTTCTGATCAGCTTCAGGTAAGGCTGGTTTGTCTGCACCTCCCTGTCATCATGTGCTTTCTGACTGTCCAAAGCAGGAGTGTTGACCAAGGGTTGTACATTCAGGACCTAAGGAGCAGTAGTGTAAAGAGCGATGAGCCATTTGTGTGGAGGGTTTTTAGAGCCATCATAACAACAGGTTGTAATATGTTAGTGTTTCTCCTGTATAGGAACAGCTAATTTAAAAGGACTTGTATGATGGACACGAAATGTTATCTCAGACTAATAATCAATCAATTAAATATGTGTAAATAACAAAGAAAAACACAAACATTGCTATAGTGAGCACTTTTTGTTCCAAAAAAATGTACTGAACATTTTGGGAAGGAGCATCCAACATCAAGTTTTGCAAGTTTTCAACCACAAGAAATAATTCAGGGCTGAAGATTTTACAATTTCCTGTTTTTTTTTTCCTTCTTATCTTAACAAACAAGGAAAATGAGTTACACTAACCTGACTACAGAGAGAGACCAGTTACACCAACCTGACAAAAGGAAATGACCAGTTACACACCAGCTACAACAGCTTGACTACAGGGAGAGACCAGTTAATGTGGGAGAAATTTGGACTATCCAGTGTACTTTATAGACTTGATAAGTGAATATTATACATATGTTGAATGTTAAAAACTCACATGTACACTCACATCTGAAGCATTATGAATAAATCATGATGTGTTGTGTGTTAATATTTATGTAAATACCCTATTCAAGGATGGAGAGTTTTCGGATCGAGCATTTACTACATTTCTACTGAAAGGAAGAACTGGACTGAGAGCAGACAGGACTGCACAGAGCGAGGAGCAGACCTGGTGATTATAAACAGCAGAGAGGAACAGGTGAGAATAAATGAGTATCTAAACACATCATCCACTATAATAGGAACGCCTGTACATTTATGCAGTTATCCAGTCAGTGCCAGTGATAGCCAAGAACAAGAATGTGAGGCTGGTGGGGTGGAACCTGATGTGGTCTTCTGCTCTTGGACCCCATCCACCTCAAGATTTGATGTGTTGTGTTCTGAAATGCTTTTCTGCTCACCACAGTTGTAAAGAGTCTGTATCTGTATGATTGTGGCAGTGGTGCAATGCAAACATGGTTGGCTAATTAGAGAACTGCATGAATGTGCAGGTGTTCCTAATAAAGTGGAAGGTGAATGTATATTCATATTGTGCGATTACAAAGCTTGGATTGGTCTGACTGACAGTAAGAGAGAGGGAGATTTTAAATGGGTAGATGGTTCACCACTGACCACTCAGTAAGTCATCACTGAACTGAATTTTACTCATCATGCAGATTTTCTCTCAGTTTGAAGCTTTAAATATGAAATAGACATTCTGTCTCTCTGTGTTTTCAGGTTCTGGTTGCCTGGAGGACCCAGTGATGCTGGAATTGGAGAGGACTGTTATCACAAGCTTTAGAGCTGCTGGTTTCTGGATGTCAACAGTGATTAAATGGACGTGTTTTTGATAAAAAAAATTATTTTTTGATGAGGGATTTATTTTTTCTCTGAATAAATTTATTTCAATTAAAGGTTGGATTTTCATTTTTGGGCGGCACGGTGGTGTAGTGGTTAGCGCTGTCACCTCACAGCGAGAAGGTCCGGGTTCGAGCCCCGTGGCCGGCAAGGGCCTTTCTGTGCGGAGTTTGCATGTTCTCCCCGTGTCTGTGTGGGTTTCCTCCGGGTGCTCCAGTTTCCCCCACAGTCCAAAGACATGCAGGTTAGGTTAACTGGCGACTCTAAATTGACCGTAGGTGTGAGTGTCAATGGTTGTCTGTGTCTATGTGTCAGCCCTGTGATGACCTGGCAACTTGTCCAGGGTGTACCCCGCCTCTCGCCCATAGTCAACTGGGATAGGCTCCAGCTTGCCTGTGACCCTGTAGAACAGGATAAAGCAGCTAGAGATAATGAGATGAGATTTTCATTTTTTTCAGTGTGAGATGAAGCATTTTTTTTTCCATTTCATTTCGGTCGGGCACCACCCGAACTGATGATCACATCATCAGCTTTTCTTTGGTTAATCAGACACAAGGTACTCCACCATTCTTGCTGGAGCAGTTGGGTGTTAGGTGCCTTGCTCAAGGGCACTTCAGCCAGTCCTGCTGGTCCAGAAAATCAAACCAGTGACCTCATGGTCCAAAAATTGCTTCTCTAACCATTAGGCCATGGCTTCCCCAATGAATGGGGCAAGGATCACTCGTGGAGTAGTACGTTACTGTACCTGTAACATCTTGGTGTCTCAGTTTTGCCTTGCCATATCCAGCGGCATGTGACGTGCAACATATGGCATTCCAGCAAGTGGCCACTCCATCTAGCCTATCATATGCCAAAGACCGTCCGCAGTGGCTCCACGTGCTGCCCCTAGTTTCATCATGCAGAACCTGGCAGATCTCGGGGATTAAACCCTGATTAAAAAAAAAAAAATCAGGGTCAGTCCCTGCTTGGGTGCCCAACTGACCCTTGTTCAGTTTGCCTCTCCTGTCTCACCATGGTCATATGAATAACAGCATGTTTTCCACTCCATGGCAACACAGTCAGAGGAACACAAGCATGGAAGAGGGCAGCCTACTTGCTCATGGCACAGGGCCAGCAACCCTTTTCTCTGGAACTTATTACCCACTAAAGACCCTTTACCGATCAAGCACAAACAACACCTGCGTCGTATATCTGGGTAGCATAACAGCACTTGTGATGGGCCTTGAGTAAAGCCTTGTGGACCCCACGGTCCTGATCCCCCCAGATTTGCTCACAAACAACCAAAACAACTCAAGATAGCTTCTTGGAATGTTCGGACCCTGTCAGATACTCCATCATCCAAGCGACAGACCCCTGAGCGTAGATCTGCCTTAGTATCTTCTGAACTGAAGCACTTCAATATCGACATTGCCTGTCTAAGTGAATGCTGGATACCAGCTGAAGGTAAATTTGTAGAGGGAAACTATAGCTTTCTCCACTCAGGAAGACCATCCAACCAACCAAAGCTTGAAGAAGTCACCATTGTAGTCAAGTCCACCCTTCACACCAACATGATCAGCTGGAAGGGGACTAGCTCAAGGGTAATGAGCATATGAGGATCAAGCTGAAGTTGTTCACTGCCACCTTTATATGTACCTGTGCACCAACCTTCAAATGCCTCTGTAGCACTTCGGATGGGTGGGTGGAGCACAGAAGGACGGCAGGCCAGAACTGAGTTCACAAAACCTGTTTATTACAGCTTTTCAGCCTTAACTATATATACACACACACACACACACACACACACACACACACACACTCCAGTCGTCTGGTTGGGGAGCGAACCCTCTCTGCTCTCGCTCTCTTCCTTAAATAGGGCGCGGTCACTGGGGAAGACACACAAACACATTAATCAACCTCAGATGTAGTGATTCTGCCACTTACCTTCCCCGACTCCGCCCTCTGGTCACAGACCGATGCTTGGCCACACCCCCGCTGCCACAGCCTCCCAGAAGAGAAACTCTGTTCTATGACCAGCTATCTTCAGTATTAGCAGCAACCCCCAGACTTGACCGTCTTTTCTTGCTTGGTGACTTCAGTGCCCACATTGGAACCAACATAAATGTCTGGTCCAGTGTTATCAGCCTGCATGGCCTCGGCAATTGTAACGAGCAGGGTACTATGCTGCGAGAGCTCTGTATGCGCTTTGACCTGTGCATCACCAACATGCTCTTCTCCTATGCTGATATCCATAAGGGAACCTGGCAGCACCCAAGGTCTAAGAGATGGCACCTTATCAATTACATTATCGTGAGGCAGCACCATAACAGCAACATCCTTGACTCTAGAGTATGCCGTAGCGCGGATTGTTGGATTGATCACAAAATGGTCTGTGCTTGGCTGCGACTGCGGTACCATATATCTACCCATAAACACAGCAGATGTGGCCTGAAGTGGTTAAATGTCAATGTGGCAGTGGGGGCATGGTCAAGCATCAGTCTGTAACTGGAGGGCGGAGTTGGGGAAGGTAAGTGGCAGAATCACTGCACCTGATGTCAGTTAACCTGTGTTTGTGTGTCTTCTCCAGTGACCGCGCCCTATTTAAGGAGAGAGAGCGAGAGCAGAGGGAGCTCTCTCCCCAACCAGACGACTTGTGTGTGTGTGTGCGTGCGTGGCTGGGAGAGTTAAAGTTTTGCACTGAAAAGTGGAAATAAAAAGAGTTTTGTGAACTCAGTTCTGGCCTGCCGTCCTTCTGTGCTCCACCCACCCATACAAACTGTCACAGTAAAGCTTTTAAAAGACCCAATCGTAGCACAGAAGATGCAGGACTCACTCAGCAGCACTCTATCCAGCAACTGTTCTGCTAATCACACCATCAACCAGCAGTGGGAGAGCACCCATGATGCTATTTATACCTGTGCCAAGAATGCCATAGGTCTTCAGGAGCACATCCATCGTGACTGGTTTGATGAAAACAATACAACCATGATGGAACTCCTGCAGAAGAAGCATGATACTCTCCAAGCCTTCCTCAGCAGTGACACCCCAGCTAACTTGGCCAGATACCATCAGGCCAGGAGTATCTGCCAAAGAGAGCTTCGCCACCTGCAAAACCAGTGGTGACTGGACCACACCAAAGAGATTGAACAGCATGACTCCAGGTCATTCTTCCAGGCCATTAAATTTGTCTTCCAACAGCATCAGAGTGGTATCAGCCCTATAAACGACGACCAGGGCATCAGACTAACAGAAAAAGAGGACATCCTAGCTCGCTGGAAACAACACTTCAATGTCCTTTTGAACCAGCCAGGGACAGCTGATCCAAGTGTCATAGATGACCTACCACAAAGTGAGATACTCCACAAGCTCGAAAATCTCCAACAGTTGAAGAGGTTCAATCAGCGCTGGGTCACTTGACAGATAACAAGGCCCCGGATCCTGATTGCATCCCAGCAGAGGCTCTTGAAGCAGCAGGACCAGTTCTCTTGACTGAGCTCCATAAGCTCCTCCTCTCCATCTGGGAGGCCAAACGAGTCCCACAAGATATGAAAAATGGCCAGATTATCACCATCTTCAAAAAACATTGTTGGTTCTCCTGTGACAACTACCGTGGTATTACACTCCTCTCTGTCGTAGGCAAGCTATTTGCCCAAGTTATTCTGAACTGAGTATGGCCCCATGTTGAGAAATACCTGCCTGAATCGCAGTGCAGCTTTAGGGGCGGTTGTTCCACCAGCAATATGATGTTCTCTATCTGTCAGTTTATAGAGAAATGCAGAGAGCAACATCAGGAATTACATATTGTTTGTTGATCTGGTCAAGGCGTTTGATTCAGTTAGCAGATTTCTCATGTGGTCAGTGCTTCAGAAGATCGGAATCCCACCCAAAGTAGTCAATATCATCAAGAGCTTTCACGGTGGCATAGAAGCTAGAGTACTAATCGGTGGAGACTTTGCAGAATGCTTTGAAGTAATCAGCGGCCTGTGACAAAGATTTATCCTAAGGCAAGGCAAGGCAAGTTTATTTATATAGCACATTTCATACACAATGGCAGTTCAATGTGCTTTACAGAAGTAAAAACAAAAACAGTAAACAATAGAGAAATAAAATTACATAAAATAATTTTATCTTTATTCTAAAATAATTAATTAAAAGAATTAAAAGAATTAAAAGAAAATAATAAGAATTAAACAATAGTAGAAATAAAATATTAAAATGCCAAAAAGAAAAAGGAGAAAAAGAAAGAGAAAGGGAAAAAAACTAGCAGAATAAAATAGAATAAAGTTAAAGTAAATTTAAAACATGCAGAGAAAGTAAAGATTATAAAAAATGTAAAAATATTAATTATTTAACAGAAAGCATCTGAAAACAGCTTGGTCTTTAACCTAGATTTGAAGCTGCCAACAGCAGGAGCATTTTTAATGTCCTCTGGCAGTTGGTTCCATAGCTGTACTGCATAGTAGCTAAAAGCTGCTTCACCACACTTTGTTTTAACAACTGGTTTTAATAGTAAATTTTTCTGTTGCAATCTGGTAGATCTGATTGGGTTAGGCCGCTGCAACATATCAGAGAGGTAATTGGGCCCTGTACCATTTAGAGATTTGTACACCAGCAGCAATGCTTTAAAGTCAATTCTGTAGCTTACTGGAAGCCAGTGAAGGGACCTTAGAATTGGAGTAATGTGCTCTGTTCTTTTTGTTCATGTGAGAACCCTAGCCGCTGCATTTTGAACCAGCTGAAGTCGTTTGATGGTCTTTTTTGGCAGGCTTGTGAAAAGGCCATTGCAGTAATCAACCCTACTAGAGATGAAGGCATGTATTAGTTTTTCCAGATCATGTTTTGACATAAGTCCTCTTAGTTTGGAAATGTTTTTTAGGTGATAAAATGCCGTTTTAGTGATTGCTTTCATGTGACTGTCAAAGTTTAGCTCGCTGTCAATGAAAACACCAAGATTTTTAACCATTTCTTTAGTTTTAATCCCTTTTGTGTCAAGAATAGTGGTAATCCTGAGTCTTTCATCTTTTTTTTCCAAATAGAATTACTTCTGTTTTATCTGTGTTCAGCTGAAGAAAATTTTGTGACATCCAGCTATTGATTTGATCGATACACTGGTAGAGACATTCAAGGGGGGCATAATCATTTGGTGATAGAGCAAAATAAATTTGGGTATCATCTGCATAGCAGTGATACAAAATTGAATTTTTATTGATAATTTGCCCAAGTGGGAGCATATAAAGGTTGAAAAGTAATGGTCCAAGAATCGACCCCTGGGGGACACCACAGGTCAAGGGCATTGACGTTGAGGAACAATTTCCCAGGGTAACAAAGAAGCTTCTATCTTTTAAGTATGATTTTAACCAATTGATAACTTTACCAGTCAATCCAACCCAGTGTTCAAGTCGATATAGCAGTATGTTGTGATCAACAGTATCAAAAGCTGCACTGAGGTCCAGTAATACCAGGACCGATGTTTTGCCTGCATCAGTATTAAGATGTATGTCATTTATAACTTTAATCAGCGCTGTTTCAGTGCTATGATTGGCACGAAATCCTGACTGAAAATTATCAAAACGGCTGTTTGATATCAAGAAGGCAGTTAATTGATTGAAGACAATTTTTTCCAGGATTTTCCCGATGAATGGTAGATTTGATATTGGCCTGTAATTATTTAACACTGAAGGATCCAGATTATTTTTTTAAGAAGGGGCTTTACAACAGCTTTTTTTAGGGACACAGGAACAACACCAGTCTCCAAGGATGTATTTATAATTTGAAGCACATCTGTAATTATAAGATGAAGAACAGACTTAAAAAAGTTGGTGGGCAGAATGTCCAGTTCAGATGTTGAGGAACTGAGATTTTGTACAGTTTTTTCAAGAGTCTCATAATCAATTAGACAAAATTCTGACATTGTGTTAAAGTTATCTATCTGTGTCATTGGTGATTGCAGTTTTTCAATTTTTTGCAACTGAGATATATTATGAGAAATATTCTGCTGTATTTTATCAATTTTACCTTTGAAGAAGGATGCAAACTCATTGCATTTATTAACTGAGAGAAGTTCAGGTGCTAATTGTGGTGGGGGATTAGTTAGCTTCTCTACTGTTGAAAATAGCACACGGGCATTGTTCATATTCCTGCTGATGATATTGGAGAAGAAAGACTGTCTTGCTTTACGAATTTCGTAATTATAATTACAAAGCATCTCTTTATGGATTTGATAATGGATGTGAAGTTTAGATTTGCACCATTTTCTTTCAGTCTTTCTACATTCTCTCTTTAGCAGTTTAACAGCTGGGTACTGCTTCCATGGTGCTTTCTGCTTATCATTGACTCTTTTTATTTTGAATGGAGCAATATCATCCATAATTTGGGTCATATTTAAATTAAAAAATTCCAGTAAATCATCTACAGAGTCTGACATTTTGGTTGAGTTCTGAGAGAGAGCTTGCTTAAAAAGAGCACATGTGTTGTCGTTTATGACTCTCCTGCCTATAGTCGTTGAGCTATTCTGAATGTGAGGAGACATAGAAACTTCAAAGAAAACACAGAAATGATCAGATAAGGCCAGGTCAACAACAGTATAAGAAACAGTAAGACCCTTTGTGATGACGAGGTCAAGAGTATGACCACGAGAGTGGGTCGGTCCCTGTACATGTTGTACTAGGTTAAAGTTATCACTAATTGCAAATAGTTCTTTGGCATAAATGTTATCAGTATTATCTACATGCAAGTTAAAATCCCCAGATATAATAAGACAATCAAACTCTAAGCAAATGACTGATAACAATTCACCAAACTCTTCAAGAAAGACTTTGGCTGAATGTCTCGGAGGTCTGTAAATAGTTAATAATAATATGTTAGGAGAGCATGTAACAAGTGCACATAAGTGTTCAAAGGACATAAAATCACCAAGTGAGGATTGTTTACATTGAAAAGAGACTTTGAATATATTTGTGATCCCTCCACCTTTCCCTTGTCTGGTAACATTCAAAAAATTAAAATTTGGGGGAGCTGCTTCGATAAGGGTGGTAGCACTATTTGCTTGATCCAGCCAGGTTTCAGTTAGAAGCAAAAAAATCAAGATTGTGTTTACAAATAAGATCATTAATTAAAAATGACTTGTTTAAAAGTGATCTAATGTTCAGAAGGGCTAGTTTTACAGTAATATTTGGTTGTGCACTCTGATGCTGTTTTAAAACAGGAAGGAGATTAGATTGGTTCACCCCCAGGATTAAATGTGCTCTATGTTTTCTGTTTCTTATCAACACAGGAATAGTGTCAACATCGGATCCCTGCTTTTTTCTACATCCATTTGCAGGGACCCAGAGTACATCAAACAAGACTTTCTAAATGTTCCATTTGGTTTGAGGGTGAAAGGACTGGAGATGACATGTATCTTTTGGATGGTGAAAAAGATTTGTAGCCAGCTGAAAGTCCTGGACGAACACAATTTTGATGAACTGGGTACACTGCTTGTCGCGACAAATTTGGGCTGGAAAAAGAGAGTGTAGCCATAGGGAACAATTTTTTCATGCTATTTGGGAAATCCATCCGAGGAGAAGTGGAGTCGTCTGTCCTTGAATGTTGGGAGGCCTGCAAGTCAGATGTTTGTGTGTCCTTGATGACGACTTGCAAAGATGATTGTTTAGGCTTTGTAACTATGTCAGTCTGCGACATCTTATCAACTGTTTTCCTCGGTGCTGGCTGAGAAAAGATTGCAAGTTTGTAGTGGTCTGCTAAGACTTTGGCTCCAATCCAGCTGAGTTCAGTGCTATTTGGCTTGTAGAATTCTTTGCGATTCCAAAAAAGATTAAAATTGTCTATGAAATTCATACCAAATGAAGAACAAGTTTTTCCAAGCCAGGTGTTAAGACTGAAGAGTCGAGAAAAAGCAAAACTTCCTCTCGCTGGGAGTGGGCCACTGATAAAAGATTGAATCCCAGTCTTATACAGCTCAGAAAAAAGTTTTCTGAAATCATCTTGGACAAACAGCTGTTCTCTGAAAACATCGTTTGCTCCCACACACTGTAAAAAAAAATCTTGTCAAATTTACAGTGAAAAACTGGCAGCTGTGGTTGCCATTTTTTCACCATAAAAAATACAGTGACAGTGTATATGGCTTTACGGTAAGGTATATCAACACTTGTAAAAACAACAGTTTGAAAATGTTCAATTTTACAGGTATTCAATGTACAATAATCAGTACATAACTGTTAATTTTACGGATATTCATTGTACAATAAACAATGATTCAAAATGATGGTTACAAGCAATGATCTACTAGACAGATATATTTTTGGGGGGGCTTTTTTCACCTTTATTGGATAGGACAGTGCAGAGACAGGAAATGAGCTGGAAAGAGAGATGGGGAGGGATCGGGAAATGACCTCAGGTCGGAATTGAACCCAGGTCCCCAGATTCATTGTATGACACCTTAGTTGACTGAGCCACAATGGTGGGCATGTTTTTGTTTTTTTAACAGGGCAATGATGTAATTTTAACCATCACATTCTGTTTTAGTCTTACAGTTTGTCTGTGTTTAAACTACAACAATTTGTAAATTATACAAAAAAAATGATCAATTCAACATATTCTTACTGTTAAATTAACAGTGGCATTTGGTTAGGAGTTTTACAGTATATTGATGTAAATTACACACTGCTTCATTGTTTTTGTATTTACAGTTTTTTTATGTCATGATTTTACATAAATTCACTGTTAATTCTACGGACATTTTTTACAGTGCATGTACAACAATACGCTTAATCGTTTTATGCTCGGACATGAGTTTCAAAATGCTGTCTTTGGTGTCAGAGATGGATGCATCCTAGCCCCAGCACTGTTTATCCTCTTCTTCAGCTTCATCCTCTCCAATGTCCATGAATCTATGCTGGAGTGTGGAGTGGAAATAAAACAATCTGGATGGAAGACTTTTCAGCCTCCAGAGGTTAAGGGAAAAATCAACTCCAATCACCAAGCTTGATGACTTCCTCTACAACGATGATGCTGCCCTGGTAACTACATCTCCTGAATCCCTTCAGGAAGGTGTCAGCATACTGAAGTCTGCCTGCGACACCTGGGGGCTGACCATCAGCAAATCTAAGATGGAGGTAATGCATGTACAGAGCGATCACTCCCCCTCCATTACAATCGACAACCATCCACTAAAGGGTGCACACACATTTACGTACCTTGGTGGCAACATGTCAGATGATGCAACTCTCGACCCTGAGAGCCAACATCGAGTCTCTTGCGCCACAGCAGCTTTCAGTGCTTTGCATACTAGGTGCTGGAACAGGAAAGGCCTTAGTCTGTCAACTAAATTGACTGTTTACAAGGCAATTAGTTCTACCATTTCTTTTCTATGGTTCTGAAACGTGGCCGACCTTAGTTCATCACATCCGTCTTAGTCACCACATGTCTGGAAGTTTACTTCCAGAGATTGCTCTGACAGATAATGAACATCAAGTGGTGGCAGCATAAGACCAATGCTGAGGTCCTCCACCATGCTGATTTTACTACCATCGAGACCATGCTTCAAAACAAGAGACTATGCTGCCTCGGCCATGTGGCACAAATGGATGATTCTAGAACACCAAAGCAACTGCTGTTTGGTGAACTTAAGCAGGGCAAGCACGATAAGTGTCGTCTACATAAGCGTTGGAAAGACTGTGCCAAGGAAGACCTGCGGCTCTTCGGCATAAATGCCGACTGGTGCCAGATTGCACTGAACTGCAGTGCCTGGCGGGCCGCTCTTTTTTCAGGAAAGGAGCTTTGCGAGGCCCACTTCCAGACGAAGGCAGCCGAAAGATGTGAGCATCAACGACTGAGGGCATCCAAGGTTCCCCCATCATCATAATATGATGGGGACCATAAGTAAATAGTAAGATTTAAATACATTTTTAGTGAGTGAGGTGACAGTCACAATAAAGAAAGATCTATGAGAAAGACTTAACCTGTCATAGTTTAGCCAAGCCTTGTGCATGTAAGGGTAGGGTTAGGGTTAACCCTAACCCTGATTATAATAATCTACTGAAGCTCAAGACTTGCAGAGAGACTGTCCCAGTGCAACCCACTCACAGAAGTCCAAGAAGAGGAAATTCACCCCTTAATTGTTTAATGTCACTGATGTGAAGATCATCTCATGTCATCTCATTATCTCTAGCCACTTTATCCTGTTCTACAGGGTCGCAGGCAAGCTGGAGCCTATCCCAGCTGACAACGGGCAAAAGGTGGGGTACACCCTGGACAAGTCACCAGGTCATCACAGGGCTGACACATAGACACAGACAACCATTCACACCTACGGTCAATTTAGAGTCACCAGTTAACCTAACCTACATGTCTTTGGACTGCGGGGGAAACCGGAGCACCCAGAGGAAACCCACGCAGACAACATGCAAACTCCACACAGAAAGGCCCTCGCTGGCCACGGGGCTCGAACCCAGACCTTCTTGCTGTGAGGCGACAGCGCTAACCACTACACCACCGTGCCACCCCAGCTTAAGGTAAATATCAGATAAATTGTTTACTAATAAGAACATACCTAAAGGATTATTGTGTCGCATTTTTGGACATAGTCCAACCAATTCTTCTTGTGATCCTCGTAAAAAACTCAGCCATTTTTGTCATAACCTACTGATATAACAGGGTACAATGGGGGACAGAAACGGCAAGTTAGGGAAAGAAAAGAAAAAAGCAAGTAAGTCTGAAGCTACATGTGCTATCATAAGGATTGTGTTTTCCTGTGACAGCCCAAACATCCAGTTTATGAAAACCTCATATGGCGAGGATTGTTTGGCACAGTTTGACATATGGGTAAAGGACTTAGGATTCCCTGAGAAGGGCAGTTTTAGTCCCAGGCAGATAGAACAGTTAGAAGAAAAGCTGAAATGGCAGGAAAAAGAAGAGTCTGCAGATAATGTTAAGTTCCTAGGGAACTGGAGGGCATTTTCTGCATGGAAAGAAGAAACACTTAAGAGAGAGTATAAAAGAGAGAAATGACAGGCAGGGCTCTCACCCTCTTCTCAGTGTTTGAAATTTCAGATGGACCCTGACCTGGAGTCTGCCCCACCACCCCGACACACACTGCCTCCTCAGCAAGGCGGAGCATCACTCCCAGAAGCGCCTCACCCACAGAAAGGGGGAGAAGTCAAGACAAAGCAAAAAACTGAGCCTCTGGAATCTCTCCCAGCCTACCAGCCGCCTCCAGCGTTGGTGCCTCCCCTTGCTTCTCCATCACACACAAGATCTGGTCTTGCATATGGCAACAGAAGAGACACCCTCCTGGACCTGACCACATGCTCACCAGTGGGTCCACAAGGCTGTAACCTAAAGTCTGAAGTCCTTCATCTTCCAGTGGTGGAAGTGGCTGGAGCTGACAACGTGCTTCTAGTCCATAGACCCTGGACAACAGCTGACATGAAGGAAAGCATGGCTTCCCTTCCCAATGTGAGAGAGGTAGGAGGAAAGAGATTTGGTAACAAACTGTTGATGTTTTAGAGAATTCCGACCAGCCACTCATGAACTTCGCCACCTGCTCATGACCAAAATGGGTATAGATTGGAGCAAAGTTTCCAGAGAGTGGCCGGAAGCTGACCAGTGAATGACTACACCAGACTGGAGCATGGCTGACAATGGTGAGTACAAAGGTACTATCACTGCTTTCTGTGCTTGTCTGGACAGTGCCTTTCCCTTGAACAGAGACATGACTAAGATCAGTATGTGTAAGCAAGAAGATGGTGAAGTGGTGTCAGCGTTTCTCACTTGTCTCACTGCCGCGAATGAGAAACACAGTGGCCTGACCAGGCCCATGACCCTGGCTGCAGTGGAGGGCACTCCTGAGCCTCACCAAGATCGAGCAGTATGCTGTGCATGCAGAAAGGCTGCTGAAAGAGGAGAAGACAAAGTCAACAAAAAGAGACCAAGACCTACATGCCGCCACTCTCACTCTTCTCCAGACTGCTCAGCCTGGACCTAGAGGAAGAGGTCGAGGTAGGGGCCGAGGCAGGATGACCCAGGGTGACCCATCCTGGATAAAAGGCGCAACCTGCTACCACTGCAATCAGAAGGGACATATTGCTCGAGATTGTCTCCACAGTAGCAAACAGAGGCGCTGTGAGGAGTACAAAGCAGACTGACGGGTGGACTCCGGGAATGGGCCCTGCACAGAGAACAGGGGAGGTAACACACACACACACCTGATGATACACATACACATAGACAGGAACATTCACATAACTTTAAACATAGTAATAGCAGCACCTGCATGCAACAGCAAGACTACACAGAAATGCCCAATATACCAGTCCAGGTAGATACACCTGAAGTTGCATTAAGTTTGTTAAAATACACAACTACTCCCTTCTCTAAACTCCCTTGTATGCCCCTCACTGTATGTGGGCATGTGTTGACTTTCTTAGTAGATTCTGGAGCAGGACACTCAGGTCATACAACATGGGGTACTTCCAGTAGACCCACTGCTCAGCTCAAATTCTATTCAGACGATGGGCATCTCAGGACAACCTGTAACCGAAACTTTCTCAGTCAACCTCCCATGTGCAAGCGAGGGAGGAATAGTTATGTCCCACTCATTCCTCATCTCACATACATGTCCAGTAACATATCTGTGAAGATACTCAGTCATCCAGGTACATAGTAATCTGTGGTTGGTACTGTAGAAGAGAGCAACTGGACTTGCTTGAAGAATCTTGAAGACGTTTCGCCTCTCATCTGAAAGGCATCCTCAGATCTGTCTGACTAATAGGGAGTATCAAGTATTTATCCTCTCGTGGATCATCATAGAATCCGAATCAGAATGCTGATGGCTGCATTGTAGGTGGCTGATAAAAGATGTCTTAGACACCCACCTCTGTTCAGTGATGGTCGTTCCAGGTTGACAAAAATGAACAATCCTCTCTGGCTAAGATGTCTGCCAGTTTTCTGGAAGTCCTCTCATACTCCCGCACCAGTCGAAGGGAACTCATCCCAAAGTGCGTAGAAACATATCTTTGAAGATACTCAGTCATCCAGGTACATAGTAATCTGTGGTTGGTAGAAGAGAGCAACTGGACTATTAGTCAGACAGAACTGAGGATGCCTTTCAGATGAGAGGCGAAACGTCTTCAAGATTCTTCAAGCAAGTCCAGTTGCTCTCTT
Organism: Neoarius graeffei; assembly: GCF_027579695.1. NCBI lineage: Eukaryota > Metazoa > Chordata > Actinopteri > Siluriformes > Ariidae > Neoarius > Neoarius graeffei. Next base: position 27,636,549 of record NC_083571.1, on the reverse strand, counting down.
CTTTGAGATCAACTCTTGAAAAAGCTTGAAACAATGACATTCTAACACTAAAAAATGACTAATTTATAAACCATAACAAAATCATCACAGTCTCTAAGATCAATCCCACCTGTGTGGATCTTCCATATAGTATCGCAATGCTGCGGCAAAGTCGAACTCTTGCTCAGGTATTTTGTTGTAAGAGAGGCAGATTAGGGAGTCCAGCCTCTCTACCATCAGGTTGGAGCGCAGCCTTGTCTTTACTCTGTTCTGGACACTAAACGATCGCTCAGTTTCCGCATTTGATGGTAGGATGAACTCATAGTATTTTGCTTCCATTCAAGCCTCATTTCGAAGTCTGACCAATAAGAACACTACATTTTCAGTGGTAAATTTGATTTTCTCAATTTAACTTCCATACATATGAAAAGCAGGCATGCCGGGCACGCCCTGGGAAACCTCTGACCATTGACAAAAATGTCCACAGAGATGCACAACATTACTTCACAAAATGACCAAATTTCACAAACTTTGGGTTAACACGGGTTAGTATAAAATTTATAGGCTGTGTTTGGGGATTTATGACCGTGTTTTTTGAGAATTGGCCATGGAAAACACGGCTGCACAACTCGCTAGCTACGCCTATGCTTGTCGGGCTCTGGAGTCAGCTCTGGAGAGGAAGTCACCCTGTTGGCCTCTGGAGCAAGCTCTGGAGAAGAGGCTAGCATGTCAGCCTCTGGAGGGAACTTTGAGCAAAATCCGCTCTGTTTGTGGCTGCCTCTGGAGGGAACTCAGGAGTGAAGGACTCCCCCTTTGCCACTGCGCCAGCCTTTGTAGAGAGCTCTGGAGTGAAGGACTGCCCCCCTGCTGCTGTTTTGGCCTCTGGAGGGAACCCTTGAGCGTAGGCCTCCCCTCTGCTGCTGCATCAGCATCAGAAGTATCAGCCCCCCAATTTTTGAGGGAATACTCCTTCCTGAGAGCCTGGAACTGGAATTTTAGCATCACATCAAAGAACTTGAAGTTTCTGAGGCATGGACGTTCGACTCTGAATAGGTACTCAGCCCACCAGCATGCTCACCCAGTGAGCCAGTATATCATGCATACTACCCATCAGTTCTCAGTAGGTTTGGGCTCCACAAGGTCTTCACAGAATAGCCTGCATTAGAACAAAAATCCATCTGGCGAATAATGCATTCCATTATAGGGTGTATAATGTCCATTCTTGTATAATGTATGTCCAATCCTAGCCGTTGCAGGAAACATCCCAATCGAGGCTGAGGAAAGGAAACTCTGGCATGGCATTGTGGAGCATGCCTGCTTTCTTCTGTTACATCCATGCTAGAGTCAAATAATCTGTTGTGTATTCTTGGCAGTAGATGGATGTAAATACAGGAAGAGTTAATTATAAAACACAATCAGCAGGTATACAAATCCAAAATGTTAGGCAGAATTGAAGTACAAAGACAAGCAATGGTCATGTGAGGCACAAACAGGCGATCAGTGGAAGAGACAAAAGGCAAAATCAAAAATACAAAGGGGAGTCAAAAAACAGAATAACATAAGAAACAAATGGCTCGGTAAGGTCAGACACTTGACTATTTTGCAAAGTCGGTATGAGTTCAGCGTCCTGAAATGTACGCTCCATGATTGCCCTCTGATCTGGAACAGGTGCACTGCATTTAATCCTTGAGGAGCACACTGCTTGCTCAGAGCACAAATGCTCATGGATGCAGGTGACAGTTTGAGGTACACCAATCACGAACACACATGGACATGACAACTTGCATCATAGAAGCTACTCTGTAGCAGTCTGGAGTCAGTAGTCTGTCTTTTTTTGTCATGACACATAGAAATCAGAAAGCCAAAATCATCTGTGGTACACTGGGTAAGCCCACAGCCTGAATTAATCCGACTGAATACATAAATCATTCATGATATTGTTCTTGTATAATGCTTCACAATCCTGTTTCATAGTTAAAAGGCAGCTACAGGAACCAAGCAGAGATGAATGAATAGTGGTACATTGAAACTTTATTCTGTTATCTTGTATCACTGTGACTTCACACCATGTATCATGAATTATAAAAAGAAAGGACAGAGAGGAAGCCAAAAGGAGGATGGATATAACATTGAGTAATTTGCATTGTAACTCTCTTCACAGTACAAAGTGATTGAATGAATTTTACAGCAGATTGATGAGCTGAAAGCACATTTACACATCATTACTGAAGAATCTGTACTATTTCCTAAACAAACCTGAATGTAAATATAGGTTCTAAAAGAAAAAAAAACAAGTGACCCCATGATGGTTACAGAGTTATTAAGAGGAATTTCAGGCACAACACACTGACTTACACAGATAAAAATATAAATTCAATTTACTGCTTTTCATTTGCATACAGCAATTCAGTTAAAGCTCATCTTCTCACAGATCCCAAGAAATTCATTATCACAGGGATAATCGGCCCAGTTCTTGAAAGGATTAGTCCTATTACCTGTTAGAATACAGTCCTCATTTCCTGCATAACTGTTGGGTTCTCTTTGTCCCCAGTACCTGAAGGTGAGAATCAGAGGATCTGCAAATCATGAGGATCATGAGTGCATGGTGCATGTTCTTGGGACCCAGTCATTATGGGAAACACCTGATACTGAGCACATTCACCAGCACTAACATCGCTTTCACCTCCATCAGCGCTAACATATATAAATATCGTGCGCGCACGCATGTGTGTGAGAGAGAGAGAGTGTGAGTGAGCGAGCATGTTTTGGGGAAATGTCCCCCCAAGGCTGGGAATGACTGACAGTTTTCTCCATGTGGGACATTGGCTGGTCTGGGATTTTTTTTTCATTCTAAAACCTTGATCTTTCATTTAGAAAAAGGGTAATGCTGACATGTGTGTGTGTGAGAGAGAGAGCACAGGAAAACAACACCTTGCTCTGTGGTTGGTGGGAGACTGTGTTAGATACAGTGACATGATAAACAGAAAAAATGAGTATGTGCCACAGATCTTGTTATAAATCTACCTTTTCCACAGATCTGAGGTCAGTTTTATGCATTTTTATTTAATGTTCACTGAAACAATGTCAGTGTTTTGTTTTTATCTTTTTTAATTAACTACATTCTAGATAATACCAATGTTATCATCTGTATGTTCTCATTCGTATACCAATAATACCAATGTTTCTTATTTGTATATCTGTATTTAAGTAATTTTGCATTTCTGTATGCATTTTGGTATGATTGAGATGTGATCTTAGTCTTGTATTAGAAAGCTGTTGTCTACTTTAAAAATAAATTAAAACAAATAGTTTGATTTACTGCAGGAATCTGTCAACTGATTCATATGAATAATTGAAAATGTTACAAATGAATCCTAAAATCATGTAAAAACGAAAAACAACGAAGAAACTAATAACTCTGTGCAAGGAGATGATAGTAGCACATGATACATAGTACAACAGTAAGACTTTTTAACATTTAAGATTGTTTGGTGAGAAGATTGAGCCAATATCCCACCTCAACACACTGAGATTAATTTCTTCAAACAGGCAAAGTTGTGCAGAGTCAGCAGAAACTGGACTCAAATAAAAGTATTATTTTATCCAAGCATAAAATCAGAAAACACTGAGACGATATGTTGAAATTGAAATTAGAACTGAAAATAATAATTTGCAAATAATCTTTCAACCTGTAGTGCATTTAAAACAATACAACATTGTTTGATGTTTTACCTCATTACTTTTTACCTCAGGTTGATTTTTTTTTTTTTTCAAAATAAACATGTCAATTTTGATACTTGAAACACATTTCAAAAAAGTTAGGACGGTAAAGCATTTACCACTTTATAACATTGCCATTCCTTCTCACAACACTTAAAAGATGTTTAGGGACTGAAGACACAAAGTGATGAAGTGTTCCAGGTGTCATTTTGTCCCATTCTTTCTATAAACAGGTCTTAAGGTGTGCAACAGTACAGGTCGTTGTTGTCATATTTTCACAATTCAAAATTTGCCACACATTCTCTATTGGGAACAGTGGGGACAGGCACCCTCTTCTTCAGAAATCACGGCAGTCATCAAACTATAGCTGCCATGGACTATAACACCCAACACACACACAAAAAAACAACCTCTCACCTCTCACAGTCACCTGATGACTGACTTCGTGCATCTGTTCACAATTTCATCTCATGCTATTTAAAGGCTTTAGTTTTCACAGATTCTTTATCAAGTAAATGTTCAGTATCCTTTGTTCTGACTTTATCAAGCCCTTTGATTTTTGTACTGTTTGCCTGGTTTTTGACTTTGTTCCTTGTATTTTACTCTTTTGCCATTATCTTTGATATTCTGTTTGTGCCTCACCTGACCCTTGCCTGCCTATTGATTCTGCCTTTGTGTAAAGCTTTGGATTTGTCTGGCTGATTGCCTGAATAAACTCTCTAAACTCCACTTACATCCATTTGTCACCTGCTAGCCGAACAAATTTGTCTTTTGCACATTAATTTTAACCGTTTGATATTTTTTATATCTTTATATGTCTCTTTGATGCTTTAATGTTCTTTGTCTTAATTTTGATTCTACTTATGTAAAGCACTTTGAATTACTTTTGTGGATGAAATGTGCTATATAAATAAGCTTGTCTTGCTTTGCCTTGCCTAATATGAAAACACACATGTGTCTATGGCCATTTCCTTTAAGGAGACACTGCAGGGAGCAGGTGTTACAGACTGACTGTTGTTTGTGTGGTGCTGCCGTGTGTTCTGCTGACTGCCATCACAGTGCTGTGGATCAAATTCAACAACCTGAATACAGAAAACAACCAGCTGCAGACCAGATACAACACCCTGACTCTAGAGAAGGACCAGTTACAGAGAGAGAGAGGAAATACAGAAACATTCTAAACTGGGTGAGTAATACTTCACTGCAAAACTGTCACTAAATTATCAAAGAAGGTCATAGTTTCTATCATGCAGATTTCCATTTCATGTTGTTGAACATCCATGAAACAAGATAATTCCTGTTATCACTTGTCATGTATTGTTGGCAGTAAACAGATGTAATTTCAGGAAGAGTTAATTATAAAACACAATAAGCAAGCATTCAAATCCAAAACATTAGGTAGAATCGAAGTACAATGGTCATGAGAGGCACAAACAGACGATCAGAGGAAGAGACCAAAGGCAAAGTCCAAAATACAGCAGGGAGTAAAAAAAACAACAACAACAGAATAACAGTAGAAACAAACAGCTCTCCCTGCATGTTCTCTCCGTGTCTGCATGGGTTTCCTCCGGGTGCTCCGGTTTCCCCCAAAATCCAAAAGACATGCACATCTCAAAACACATCTCAAAAAAGTTGGGACAGGGGCAGTAAGAGGCTGGAAAAGTTAAAGGTACAAAAAAGGAACAGCTGGAGGACCAAATGGCAACTCATTAGGTCAATTGGCAATAGGTCATTAACATGACTGGGTATAAAAAGAGCATCTTGGAGTGGCAGCGGCTCTCAGAAGTAAAGATGGGAAGAGGATCACCAACCCCTCAATTCTGCGCCGACAAATAGTGGAGCAATATCAGAAAGGAGTTTGACAGTGTAAAATTGCAAAGAGTTTGAACATATCATGTACAGTGCATAATATCATCAAAAGATTCAGAGAATCTGGAAGAATCTCTGTGTGTAAGGTTCAAGGCCGGAAAACCATACTGGGTGCCAGTGATCTTCGGGCCCTTAGACGGCACTGCATCACATACAGGCATGCTTCTGTATTGGAAATCACAAAATGGGCTCAGGAATATTTCCAGAGAACATTATCTGTGAACACAATTCACCGTGCCATCTGCCGTTGCCAGCTAAAACTCTATAGTTCACAGAAGAAGCTGTATCTAAACATGATCCAGAAGCGCAGACGTCTTCTCTGGGCCAAGGCTCATTTAAAATGGACTGTGGCAAAGTGGAAAACTGTTCTGTGGTCAGACAAATCAAAATTTGAAGTTCTTTATGGAAATCAGGGATGCCGTGTCATTCGGACTAAAGAGGAGAAGGACGACCCAAGTTGTTATCAGCACTCAGTTCAGAAGCCTGCATCTCTGATGGTATGGAGTTGCATTAGTGTGTGTGGCATGGGCAGCTTACACATCTGGAAAAACACCATCAATGCTGAAAGCTATATCCAGGTTCTAGAGCAACATATGCTCCCATCCAGACAACATCTCTTTCAGGGAAGACCTTGCATTTTCCAACATGACAATGCCAAAACACATACTGCATCAATTACAGCATCATGGCTGCGTAGAAGAAGGGTCCGGGTACTGAACTGGCCAGCCTGCAGTCCAGATCTTTCACCCATAGAAAACATTTGGCACATCATAAAACGGAAGATACGACAAAAAAGACCTACGTAAGACAGTTGGGCAACTAGAATCCTACATTAGACAAGAATGGGTTAACATTCCTATCCCTAAACTTGCGCAACTTGTCTCCTCAGTCCCCAAACGTTTACAGACTGTTGTAAAGAGAAAAGGGGATGTCTCACATTGGTAAACATGGCCTTGTCCCAACTTTTTTGAGATGTGTTGTTGTCATGAAATTTAAAATCACCTAATTTTTCGCTTTAAATGATACATTTTCTCAGTTTAAACATTTGATGTCATCTATGTTCTATTCTGAATATAATATGGAATTTTGAAACTTCCACATCATTGCATTCTGTTTTTATTTACAAGTTGTACTTTGTCCCAACTTTTTTGGAATCGGGGTTGTACTCGAAGGGCAGATTGTGAAGATTTAATTGTTAAAATTTTCAATCGTTGTGTTTTTTTTTTTTTTTTTTTGGTTTTCTAGTTATTTTACTGTTTGTTTGAAGTTCCAGAGTTTGGTGCTTGATGGTTATAGTGTTTGTTTTGCTGAAAAAAATCATTTGGAAGAAGGTATGGGTTTTTTTCTATTTAAGAATTCATATTGTAATAGTAAATGATGGCTAACAGTAATTTATTATTCTTTAAATGAGAAATATGATGTTAGGTCTTATTTACTCAGCACTGTGTATTCAGAATTTTTGTTATACAGTGGGGCAAAAAAGTATTTAGTCAGTCACCAATTGTGCAAGTTCTCCCACTTAAAAAGATGAGAGAGGCCTGTAATTTTCATCATAGGTATACCTCAACTATGAGAGACAAAATGAGAAAAAAAAAATCCAGAAAATCACATTGTCTGATTTTTAAAGAATTTATTTGCAAATTATGGTGGAAAATAAGTATTTGGTCAATAACAAAAGTTCATCTCAGTACTTTGTTATATACCCTTTGTTGGCAATGACAGAGGTCAAACGTTTTCTGTAAGTCTTTACAAGGTTTTCACACACTGTTGCTGGTATTTTGGCCCATTCCTCCATGCAGATCTCCTCTAGAGCAGTGATGTTTTGGGGCTGTCGCTGGGCAACACGGACTTTCAACTCCCTCCAAAGATTTTCTATGGGGTTGAGATCTGGAGACTGGCTAGGCCATTCCAGGACCTTGAAATGCTTCTTACGAAGCCACTCCTTCATTGCCCGGGCAGTGTGTTTGGGATCATTGTCATGCTGAAAGACCGAGCCACGTTTCATCTTCAATGCCCTTGCTGATGGAAGGAGGTTTTCACTCAAAATCTCACGATACATGGCCCCATTCATTCTTTCCTTTACACAGATCAGTCTTCCACCCCCATGCTTCACAGTAGGTATGGTGTTCTTTGGATGCAACTCAGCATTCTTTCTCCTCCAAACACGACAAGTTGAGTTTTTACCAAAAAGTTCTATTTTGGTTTCATCTGACCATATGACATTCTCCCAATCCTCTTCTGGATCATCCAAATGCTCTCTCGCAAACTTCAGACAGGCCTGGACATGTACTGGCTTAAGCAGGGGGACACGTCTGGCACTGCAGGATTTGAGTCCCTGGCGGCGTAGTGTGTTACTGATGGTAGCCTTTGTTACTTTGGTCCCAGCTCTCTGCAGGTCATTCACTAGATCCCCCCATGTAGTTCTGGGATTTTTGCTCACCGTTCTTGTGATCATTTTGACCCCACGGGGTGAGGTCTTGCGTGGAGCCCCAGATCGAGGGAGATTATCAGTGGTCTTGTATGTCTTCCATTTTCTAATAATTGCTCCCACAGTTGATTTCTTCACACCAAGCTGCTTACCTATTGCAGATTCAGTCTTCCCAGCCTGGTGCAGGTCTACAATTTTGTTTCTGGTGTCCTTTGACAGCTCTTTGGTCTTGGCCATAGTGGAGTTTGGAGTGTGACTGTTTGAGGTTGTGGACAGGTGTCTTTTATACTGATAACGAGTTCAAACAGGTGCCATTAATACAGGTAACGAGTGGAGAACAGAGGAGCCTCTTAAAGAAGTTGTTACAGGTCTGTGAGAGCCAGAAATCTTGCTTGTTTGTAGGTGACCAAATACTTATTTTACCAAGGAATTTACCAATTAATTCATTAAAAATCGTACAATGTTATTTCCTTCGATTCTTTTCCCCCATTCTGTCTCTCATAGTTGAAGTGTACCTATGATGAAAATTACAGGCCTCTCTCATCTTTTTAAGTGGGAGAACTTGCACAATTGGTGGTTGACAAAATACTTTTATGCCCCACTGTATGCAAAACTTATTCCTGTCATGCTCCGCCCCAGACATCCACTCCGGAGCTTACGGATCTCCCACGTCAGCGCCGATCCGGATCCGGGACAGGAATTCCATCCTGCCTGCTTCCCCATTCAGCGAGCGCTCACCTGGATTCACGTCCTGGTTTTCACCGATGCCTTTATAAACGCCGTTCTCAGATCAGGCTTTGCCAACAGGTTTTAAACTTTCCTTTTTATGGGTTCCAGCTCATGTAGGGGTAGAGGGGAACGAGTTGGCTGACAAATATGCCAAAAGAGCGGCAAGTAGGGACAATATAGATACTAATATACAGTATAGTAAGGCTGAAGTCAAAAGCATCATTAAGGCCAGAGTACATGGGAGATGGCAGCACCTTTGGGAGAATGGGTCTTCTGGGAGGCATCTTTTTAACATTCAGCCTGAAATACATAGAGCTATTGGTTCACTTAATGCAAGACAGGAGGAAGTGGTATTGGCCAGGCTGAGAATTGGGCACTCCCATCTTAATAGTACTCTCTTTATTATGAGTAGGCATGCTGATGGTAACTGCGAGTATTGTGCATCACAAAGCCCAGAGACTGTAGAGCATGTTCTTATTCATTGTCAAAAATACTATCAAGAGAGACAGAATTTTATTGTCCAAGTCGAGGCCAATAATACACCCTTTAATGTCAGAAATATCTTACAAAGAAGTAATGGGAAAATTTTATCTTATATGTTTACTTTTTTGAAAAACACAGGATTATTAAAATGTATTTAATTTCTAGATAAGAAGCAACTCCTGTTCCACACTCCAGTCCAGCGGTGGCGGTAATACACCGAAACAGTTGTCAACCGCCATATAAATCAGAAGGAGAGAGAGCAGACTTGAGCGCTTGGAGGGGTCGAACACGCACGCGGTGGAGAGGTTCTTGCTTCAACAGTGTTTGAACGGAACTTCTTCCCATTTAAATATTCAAGATTTCAGCTGAGTGGAGTTTTGGGGGGCTGGAGGTGTGATCCGGGATTTGCAGGAAGTGAGTGAGATGGAGGGGATTGAGGAGGCAAATGAAGGTGGTGATCTCGCGTCAAGTGACTACAATGAGAGAAATACATACTCAGGAGAATGGCAGAGGGTCAATCGAGGAAGTAAGAAAAGGAAAGAACTAGAACCCAATGAAGAGAGGAGGGAGGAAGGTAAAAGAAATGAAATAAAAGTTATCCTTAGATTCCAATCCCTGTGTAGCCTGGCAAGCCAGACTAAATGTGAATATTTAGTCTGGTCTCGGTCGTAGACATTTCCGAAGGGTGTGGGTAGGAACAACCCGTTGTCTTTCAAACTGTCTCTGTGCATATAGGCAAACGCACTGACCAATCAGCGCAACAGTGACTGTGACATAGTCAGAGCGACAGAAAGCAGTGGGGGAGGGTAAACAGCTGGTAGATCAGACTTTTGCCATAGCCGGTCGGCAAAACAGCGAAAACGTCCTTCTTGAAAAGGAATGAGCGGAGAGCCTCTTCCTGCTCATGTTTCAACAAAAACTCCAAGTCTAATTCTTCTAAAACTGATTCCAAAGCTGAGTCAAAAGAGCGCTGTTCAATAGCCGTAGCCATCTTTCCTGTAGTGCTTTCTCCAGCGTCATGCAGCCTTGTCATCACTCCTGCAAAAGCCCGCCCAAAGAATCCAAACTAAAACCTTGCGTTGTGATTGGCGGGCACGATTTGATGCCCGGTGTGTGTTGTTGATATGGTCTGAGGCTAGACCCACTCGTAGGCAAAAATATTTTTGGCCACTAGATGGGTGGGTTTAGTTTACTAGGCTAATCTCCATGTACTTTAAATCCTTTAAAAGTTAGTGAGGCAGTATACAAGTTAGTAGGTGAAGTACAAACAGTCAAAACTTTAAGAGATGGCAATTTGATGATTGTGTGTAGGGATAGAGACCAGCAGCAGGGGTTAATGAAGTGTAAAACACTATTGGGGAAAGCGATAAAGCTGCAAGTGTTAGGACTGGGACTGTTTTGGCCTCTAGAGGCCACTGTTATGTTTATCTTGTCATGTTTGTTTTGGCCTCTAGAGGCCGCCACTGTGTTTTGTGTTTGTCTTGATTGCCTGTTTCCTGCCCCGCCCTGTTCCTTAATTAGTTTGTGTATAAATACCCCTCTGTTTGTTCCCTTGTCACGGAGTCTTTATGCTATGCTATCTAGTGCTAGTTTCCTCTGTCCCACGTATCTTGCCTGTGCCCTTGTGTTTTTGATATTTTTGCTTTCTTTGGACTTTGTACCTTTTTGATCTTCTGAGCGTTCAGCATTTTGCCTTTCCTTTTGTTTTTGGACATTTTACCTTTGGATATTTTTATTTTGGTTTATCTTCTGAGCTTTTGGATTTTCTTTTTGTTTTTTCCATTGGATTGTAAATAGTGTAAATAAACTTTTTTTTTAATACTCTACTTTTGCCTCACGCCTCTGCACTTGAGTCATCCCCCTGGTGGGGGTTTGCTGGATTATCATACCAACGACCTGGGTTCAAATCCCAGCAAAACCCTAACAGAAAGACTCCGTCATGACCAACTCAGCAGAGGCATCTTCAACGGTCTACCCGGCTAACCTTCAGGGAATTATGGCTTATTTAACACACTTCGGAGCTACCATGGACACTCATGGATGAACAATTACGAGCCAACGTGAGGCTTGCTCGCCACGAGGTACTGCTTCAGCAAATTGGGAAAACCCTGGCACAGCTGACTCCTCTGCCCGCATCTCCGGCTCCTGCTCCACCATCTGCTCCCGCTCCAGCACCTCCTGCCACGCTGTCTCCTTCACCTCACGAACCCAGCCTTCCTGCACCACAGAGGTATGACGGCAAGCATGGTGAGTGCTGGGAGTTCCTTACCCAGTGCCAACTCACCTTTGAGCGTCAGCCTACCACCTACACTACGGATCACCGCAAGATTGCCTTTGTGATAACCTTGTTAGCTGGTAAGGTACGAGCTTGGGCAACGGCCATTTGGCAGAGACAGGGACCCGAGTGCTCTGATTTCAAGTTGTTTATGGAGGAGATGCTTCGTGTCTTCGATCAGGCAGACACCAGTAAAGACACAGCCAGGAAGCTCATGTCCATCTGGCAAGAAGGAAGCGTCGCGGACTACGCCATCGCGTTCTGTACGCTCGCAGCAGTCAGTGGATGGAGCGAAGCAGCCCTGGTTTCAGCCTTTCACCATGGTTTGTCTGACCCCATCAAAGACGGCCTGGCCTCTATCGGATGCCCAAGTGACCTCGAAACTCTGATCTCACATTCTACTCGTCTTGACAACAGGATTAGAGAGCGCCGCTGAGTCCAGAGCTTCCTCGACCTGGAGCCCGTCTACCTCCTCCAGTGACTGTCCAGAGCCCATGCAAGTTGGCCGTACTCGTCTCTCCGCAGCTGAGAGGGAGCGCAGAAGGAGGGACAAGTGCTGCATCTACTGTGGCAAGCCTGGCCATTTCCGAGCATCATGTCCCAAGCTCTCGGGAAAAGGACCGCCCCGTCCAGCCGAGGGAGGGTTGTGACGGGGCCTACCCTCTCTCCTGAACTCCCTGGCCAAGGAGTCTACAACCCGGTCTCCATCTCCTGGGGTGAGTCCGTCCACTCTTGTCAAGCCTTGTTAGACTCCGGGGCGGCTGGAAACTTTATGGATGTTCACTTCACCCAAAGTATCAATGTCCCGACTGCTCCTCTTGAAGTCCCACTGTCTGTGTCTGCCCTGGATGGCCAAGCCTTAGGTGATGGAAGAGTCACCCAAGTAACTTCTCCAGTCTTCCTCCAGTCTCAAGGTCACAAGGAAGAAATATCCCTGCACCTGATTCCTTCACCAGAGTTCCCAGTTATTCTAGGTCTTCCTTGGCTCACCCGCCACAACCCTCGTATAGACTGGGTCACTAGCCAGGTTGTGGAGTGGCGTCCTGCTTGCTATGCCTCTTGTCTGCTCTCTAGCTCTCCTGTGTCTCCTGCCAAGCCTCCTGATCTCACTGAGTTATCTCAAGTTCCCACAGAGTACTGGGATCTCAAGGAAGTTTTCAGCAAGAGCAGGGCCGCCGTTCTTCCTCCGCACCGTGCCTACGACTGTGCCATCGACTTGCTCCCTGGGACTACCCCTCCTCATGGCAGACTGTTTTCCCTCTCTCAGCCAGAATGCAAGGCCATGGAGGAATACATCAAGGAGGCCTTGGCCTCTGGGTTCATTTGACCCTCCACCTCACCCGCTGGTGCCGGCTTCTTCTTTGTCGGCAAGAAGGATGGGGGGCTCCGGCCATGTATTGATTACAGGGGTCTGAACAAGATCACTGTATGCAACCGCTATCCCCTTCCGCTGATGTCCACAGCGTTCGATCTACTCCAAGGCGCCACTGTCTTCACCAAATTGGACTTAGGGAACGCATACCACCTCATCCGTATCCAACAGGGAGACGAGTGGAAGACTGCCTTTAACACCCCGTCTGGGCACTACGAGTACCAGGTGATGTCCTTCGGACTCACCAACGCACCAGCTGTTTTTCAGGCCCTAATCAACGACGTCTTGAGGGACATGATTAACCAGTACGTTTTTGTCTACCTCGACGACATCCTAATCTTTTCCAAGACTGTGCAGGAGCACCGCCACCATGTCCGCCAGGTTCTCCAGAGGCTGCTACAGAACAATCTGTTCGCTAAGGCCCAGAAATGCGAATTTCATGTTCCCGAGGTCTCCTTTCTGGGTTTTATTGTACGGACAGGCCAACTCCAGATGGATCCAGTCAAGACCCTGGCCGTCTGGGACTGGCCCACCCCCAAGTCCGTCAAAGAGGTTCAGCGGTTCTTAGGATTTGCGAACTTCTACCGCAAGTTTATCAGGAACTTTAGTTCTGTAGCAGCGCCCATATCGGACCTCACCAAAGGGACAGGTGGATCATATGTCTGGTCTCCTCAGGCGGAAAAGGCGTTCAAAGACCTCAAGCACCGCTTCTGCATGGCACCCATTCTGGTCCTCCCGGACCCTTCACAACCCTTCATCGTCGAGGTAGACGCCTCGGACAGCGGCGTCGGCGCGGTCCTCTCTCAACGCTCGGAAGGAAGGTTGCACCCCTGCGCATACTTCTCCCACCACCTGAGTTCTGCGGAGTCCCGGTATGACGTGGGGGATCGAGAACTTCTAGCAGTTAAACTGGCCCTTGAGGAGTGGAGGCACTGGCTGGAGGGAGCGCAACATCCATTTTGGTCTGGACGGACCACAAGAACCTGGAGTACATCCAGCAAGCAAAGAGACTCAATCCACGACAGGCTAGGTGGGCCTTGTTTTTCAGTCGGTTCGACTTTACCCTATCATACCGCCCCGGCTCCAAAAACAGCAAACCTGACGCGCTTTCCAGGCTGTTCGCTCCCACCAACAGGGAGAGCGAAATTGGGCCTATTATCCCTGTGTCCCGGATTGTGGCCCCTGTCCGCTGGGGTATTGAGGAGGCCGTCCAACGAGCCCAACGCCAGGACCCCAGTCCTGGGACGGGGCCACCGGGCCTCTTGTACGTCCCACATCAAGCCCGGGCCAAGGTTCTCCAGTGGGGTCACTCATCCCCTCTCACCCCCCACCCGGGAGCTCGAAGGACCCTGGACTTTTTTTTTTTGATTATACTTTTTATTTGCACTGTCAGAAGAATATGCACAAGCAAGATGTCTTAATAGTGCACCCAAGAGTAAACAAAAACAAAAAAGGCAGATCAAATAATAATAATATAAAAAAGCAAAAATCACAAACACATAGCAGGGACATCATATCAGTAGGCCTCAACTGGTTAGAATGTCCTTAATTCTTGAGCAAAGTTCTTTCCATGCATTTACTGTAGATAAACTGGCGTTGTTCAGTTGGGCTGTGGTCTCCTCTAATGATGCAATGTCCAGTAAGGATCTGATCCAGTAGCATTTAGCACTGATATCAGGTTTAAACCACAGCTGAAGAATTGTCTTTTTGGCAGCTGTGAAGCCAGCAAACGCCAGACGTTTGTCACGCAGAGAGATCTCAAGTGAGGAATCATCATTCAGTAAACAGAAGCAGGGGTCGAACACAAGAGTAGTGTCAAGAAACTTGGATAACATCTCAATAACATATTTCCAAAATATACTTATAGTGGGACATTCCCAAAACATATGAAGAAATGTACCTGTGGCATTCTGGCAAAGCATGCATTGTGGACTTTGAGAGATATTCATCTTGAAACGTATATATGGGGTTGTGTATGCTTTGTGGATAATCTTATAATGAATTAATCGATGAGCCAAGCATTTAGACGTTAGAGGTAGATTATCCCATATCTCCTCCCATTCAGGTTTAACACCCACTGCCCTGAACTCCCTTTCCCATATTGACATAACAGAAAGAGGTTTCATGGAGTTCCTTATCAGAAGGTTATACAATTTTGTTACCAGGCCTCGTGAAGAGCTACTGAGACAGATATGAATAGACAATGGATGTGAACGTACTGGGTGCCAGGGCACTCCATACGCCTTCATCGCAGATCTGAGTTGGAGATAAAGGAAATAAGATGAGCCTGGGAGATCATAATGGTGTTGGAGGTCTTGGAATGTGCACAGGGTGCCATTATTGTAAATGTCATCAACTATGTGGATGCCTTTGGATGACCATATAGGGGATGTAAAAGGTTGTTTGCCTGATATTAAACAAGGGTTGTTCCATAAAGGAGAGGACAAAGTCAGTTTAAATGGCCCACCCAGTGTCTTTTCAGCATCACACCAGGCTTTCAGAGTAGAGGAGATAATAATACCATATCTTAATGTACTTTTCCGTCCTGTCTGTATGAAAGGTATATCTGTGAGATGGTTGGGACAGGTCAACCTAGCTTCTATTGGTCGCCATGGAATCTTTGATTCTGGATCCATCCAAACCTGTATAGATCGGATCTGAAAGGCCAGAAAGTAAAGTTTTAAATCAGGGACAGCTAGTCCACCCTCTTCTTTAGGCCGTTGTAATGTTGAGAGACGAATCCTGGCCCGTTTGCCCACCCAAATAAACTTAGAAAATTGTGAGTGCATAATTTTAAAAAAATTTGGAGGTGGTTGCATAGGCAACATAAAAAATAGGAAATTAAAACGTGGTAAAATGTTCATTTTGAGAATAGTGACTCTTGCTTGCATTGAGATTTTTAAAGAGCTCCATCTTAGGAGATCTGCAGTTATTTTTTGTGTGAGTTCAGAGTAGTTCTCTCGCAGGATGGTTGACAAGGAACCACTTATTTTAACGCCTAGGTACACAAAGGAAGTCACATTTGAAATAAATGAAGGTAAAGAAAGCTTGTCTTTTGAAGGACCAATTGGCATTAATGCAGATTTTGCCCAGTTTATCTTATAGCCAGACAAATCATGAAATTTATCAAATAATTGTAATACATGAGGGACTGTTTTATTCACATCTGAGAGATAAAGAAGGATGTCGTCAGCAAATAATGAGATGTGGTGAGATGTGCCTAACAATGAGATTGGGGAGATGGACTGGCTTTGCCTGACAGCCTGTGCGAGGGGTTCTAAAGAGAGCGCAAACAGTAAGGGAGAGAGCGGGCACCCCTGCCTCGTACCTCGCTGAAGCTCAAAAGGCTGGGATTTGCAAAAACCTGTCAACACAGAGGCAGTCGGCGAGCAATAGAGAGCTTTAACCATCCCAATGAATGATGCTCCAAAGCCATAGTGCTCCAAAAGTAGCCATAAGTAGTCCCAGCCGAGTCGATCAAATGCCTTGAACGCATCTAGTGAAAACACCGCAGTGGGCTCCTGGGAAGAATCAGCTAGATCAATTACATGCAGTAACCTTCTTAAGTTATCTGATGCCATTCTCCCTTTAATAAAGCCCGTTTGGTCATGATGAACAAGTTTGTTTACTAGGGGTTCGATTCTCGTGACCAATACCTTTGCAAAAATTTTAACATCAGCGCAAATTAGTGAGATGGGCCTGAAGCTGGAGCAATCCAGGGGATCTTTGTTGTTTTTTAATAATAATATGATAATAGCTGATTTCTGGTCTCTGTGAAAAGATCCTTTTTCAATAGCAAAGTTAATGGAGTCAAGTATTAATGGACCAACAATATCCCAGACAGCTAGATATAACTCAGGCGGAATGCCATCCATGCCTGGTGACTTACCCCTCTGAAGTGATCTTGCTGCTTCATGCAGCTCATGTAAAGTAATCGATTTGTCCAAACATGCTCTATCTGAGTCATTTAATACAGGTAGATGAAGACCATTCAAAAAAGTCTTGCACAAGGTTTTATCTAGTGTAGACTCTGATGAGTACAGTTTGGCATAGAAAGACTTAAATGTGTTGCTGATTGCTATGGGATCTGTAGTTATATTGCCATCTGCTGTTCGGATTATGTCAATGCAGGATTTGGATTCGATTTCTTTTAGTCTCAGTGCAAGAAAGTGGCTAGGCCTGTCCCCCTGATAATAATATTTTTGTCTGGTCCTATGTACAATAAAAGATGCTTTGGATGAGGAATGTCTATTATATTCACCACGTAAAGCAGACAGAGAAATATCTACATTCTCACTAAAAGATTCAGATTGCTGTTTTTCTAGTGTTTTAATTTCTGATTCTAATTGTGACATCCTTTCAGCATTCTGTGATTTTAATCTAGAAGAGTATGCAATGCAAAAACCTCTTAAGAAACATTTTGTGGTTTCCCACAGTACTTGTGCATTGCAGCACTCAGTCTGATTTATACTGACAAATTCTTGTAATTGTGTTTGAAGGTTCTCAATAAATTCACTATTGAATAATAAAGAGTGGTTAAAATGCCAACGGCGGAATTTGGGAGGTGACGTTGATGGCTTGATATGACATTGGAGTGGGGAATGATCAGATATTAATCTTGGTAATATGTCCGCTTCACATATCTGATCTAACAAACTAGAGCTAACTAGTATGTAGTCAATACGAGACAGTGATTTATGGCGAGCCGAATAAAAACTATAGGCTTTGGTGGTGGTGTTTTTTATTCGCCAGACATCTGTCAAATTTAACTCTGTGATAAATTGATTTAGGGCAACAGTGGAGGGAGGGAAACAGTCAGAAGCTGGTGATCTATCTAGTAAAGGGTTAACCGTAGCGTTAAAATCCCCCCCTATAAACAAACTACAATCACCAAAAGAGAGCAGCGTGTTTGATATACCATTGAGAAAATTAGCATCAAAGTCATTTGGGGAGTAAATTGAGGCTAAAAGAATTTTCTTACTACTGACGCTGACGATAGCATAGGCAAAGCGTCCAATTGTGTCCTTCCCAGTTAGATGTACTGTTAGCTGGACAGATCTTTTAACCAGTATTACAACGCCCTTGGATCTATTATTTGCGCAGGAAGATACTATTATTTTAAATCGCCTATTTTGAAAGCGATGAACGTCCTCTTGTTTTAAATGAGATTCTTGAATTAGAGCAATATCGACGTTATTATGGTGCATAAACTGAAGACACCGCGTTCGCTTAATGGGGCTGTTTAGGCCACGTACGTTCCAACTAAAGACATTCAGATCAACCATAGCAAAGACCCATGTAAAGAGATCGGATTATGCAATGCCACAAAACCAGGTACTTCCATGCCAGAAAAACCCAAAATTATTTAACAACCCATGATGTCCTGCACACAAAACTAAAAAAACAATACATACGATCTGCCATAAAACATAAAAATACAACCAACAAAGAAACTATATACACAAAATGAAAAAAACGCAAGGGAATACAGATCCCTTTGGTTTGGTGATAGGGGATAGCAAGAGACGTGACTCTCACATAGCGATGCGCTGTCCACCTGTGCTTCGTATTTAAGATAACAAACAGCAAACGTATTAAAATAGAGTGGTTGCCTAAAATGAGAACTGGCGGATGAAAAGTCCATAACTTAAAATGTTAAAGAGGTAGGCTGGGAACACAACCATATAGGCCTACGCTGTTTAATTTTCTCAAACGTTGTCTGCGTTGATAAGCATTGCTGCGGCTTTGGCATACCTGAATGTCCGTTTACGTCAAGGCAGGAGGGAAAGATTACGTTTAGGAGGAAAGATCTGGTGAGGTTGGTCGCGAGGATGAAACATCCATAGTGTCTACCAGTGTAGGGCCGTCATCCTGGTCAGGTAAGTCATGCAAGGTGTTGCTGGTGGCGTCTGATGGTCCAATCGATTGAAGGAACCGTTCAGCCTCCTCTGGGGAGTGGAATTCCAGCTCTCGACGGCGGTGGGTCACTTTGAGTATGGCTGGAAAGCGTAGGAAACACTGTATTCCCTTATTAATTATTTTCTTCTTAACGTCGGAGAATGCCTTTCTTTTCTTTGAAGTTTCCAGACTGTAGTCAGGGTAAAAGCTGATCTTGCTTTCGCCGTGTTTGATAGACTCAGCTTCTCGCGCACCTTGTAGGATTAGCTGCCTGTCCCGGTAGTCCAGGAGTTTGAAGATCAGTGTGCGAGGCTTATCGCTTTTGCCATTGCATGAGTACACCCGATGTGCCCTCTCTATTCTAATTGACGACTGACTTAGAGATGGGAGCCACTTCGGAATGTTAGTCTCTAGAAAAGAGATGGCATCTCCTCCTTCTGCGCCCTCTGCCAAACCAATGAGGTGGAGATTCGATCGGCGACTTCGGTCCTCCATGTCAGCTAGCTTGGAGGAAAGTTCGGCTACGGTTGCCTTTAGAGCCCGCACAGTTGCTTTGTCAGAGCGAGCTGAGGCTTGAATGTTGTCACATCTAGACTCCAGTTGTTTTATGGATTGTTCTTGCTGACCAATCTGACGGCCAATGGATGAGATTTTGTCACTGGTCGTCTGGAGTTGAGTTTGCAGTTCAGTTATTTGCGGCGTTAAGATGCTTTCAATAGCTTCTCCAACCAAAGTCTTGACTAGCTCATGTAGTTCTAGCCTCTGCTCACGAAGGGCTAGCTTAGCTGCAGCCAACACAGCCTCGTCGAGTTCTGCCTTCGACATCATCAAGGATTGTTTGAATTTCTTTTTAGTTGGTGAGCGATCTTCCTCCCGCGAATGAAATAATTTCGTCTGCTTCGACATTACAGACAGACTGGCATCATTAATTATTGTTTGCTATCGTAAAAATATGAAATTAGGCGGATTGCAAGCGGAGCTCAGGTTTTAGCCATGCGTCGCCATCTGTAGGTCACGTGCACTCTGGACCCTGGACTTTTTGAGAAGACACTTCTGGTGGCCAAGCATGGAGAAGGAAGTAAGGTCATTCGTCCTTTCCTGCGAGGTGTGCACCAGAAGCAAGAACCCACGACAGCATCCCCAGGGCCTCCTGCATCCTCTGACCATTCCCCGGCGTCCCTGGTCCCACGTGGCAGTTGACTTCATCACGGGTCTCCCTGAGTCACAAGGTAACACTCTCATTTTGGTCATAGTTGACAGATTCTCAAAGGCCTGCCGCTTTATACCACTGTGCAAGCTCCCTTCTGCCCTTGAAACAGCTAAACTAATGTTCAATCACGTCTTCTGAGTCTTTGGTCTCCCACAGGGCATCATCTCAGACCGGGGGCCCCAGTTCTCCTCCCGAGTGTGGCACGGGTTTTGCAAGCTCATCGGAGCCACTGCCAGCCTCTCCTCTGGGTTCCACCCACAGTCCAATGGCCAGACGGAGAGGCTCAACCAGGACCTGGAAACCACCCTGCAAGGCCTGGCCATGGATAACCCGGCATCATGGAGCACCTGGCTGCCATGGGCAGAGTACGCCCACAACACCCTGCAGTCATCGGCCACCAAGCTGTCGCCATTCCAGTGCCAATTTGGGTTCCAGCCACCTCTGTTCCCGGACCAGGAGGAGGACGCGGGGGTGCCCTCGGTAAACCAATATGTTAGACAGTGTCGCAAGACCTGGAGCAAGGTCAGGAGGACCCTCATCCAGACCTCCAGAACCAACCAGACTCAGGCCAACCGCCATAGAAGACCTGCCCAAGCTTTCCGCCCTGGGCAGCAGGTTTGGCTGTCCACCAAGGACCTTCTGCTGCGGGTGGAGAACCGCAAGCTTGCTCCTCACTACATTGGCCCCTTCAAGGTGGTGCGCAGGGTGAACCCTGTCGCCTACCGCCTCCAGTTGCCCCGGACTCTGAGGATCAACCCCACATTCCATGTTTCCCTGTTGCGGCCTGTACTGACGTCCACATATGCCCCTGCCCCTCGGAATCCCCCACCCCCCCGCATCTTCCAGGGTCAGACTGTGTTCACTATGCATCGCCTGCTTGACTCCCGCCGGGTCTGCGGCGGGCTTCAATATCTGGTAGACTGGGAGGGCTATGGCCCTGAGGAATGCTGTTGGGTCCCCGCCCAGGACATTTTTAGATAAAGGACTTTGTCGGGACTTCCATTCAGCCCATCCGGATCACCCTGGGAACGTCAGGAGACGCTCCTGGGGGGGGGTGTCCTGTTAGGACTGGGACTGTTTTGGCCTTTAGAGGCCGCTGTTATATTTATCTTGTCATGTTTGTTTTGGCCTCTAGAGGCCGCCACTGTGTTTTGTGTTTGTCTTGATTACCTGTTTCCTGCCCCGCCCTGTTCCTTAATTAGTTTGTGTATAAATACCCCTCTGTTTGTTCCCTTGTCACGGAGTCTTTATGCTATGCTATCTAGTGCTAGTTTCCTCTGTCCCACATATCTTGCCTGTGCCCTTGTGTTTTTGATATTTTTGCTTTCTTTGGACTTTGTACCTTTTTGATCTTCTGAGCGTTCAGCATTTTGCCTTTCCTTTTGTTTTTGGACATTTTACCTTTGGATATTTTTATTTTGGTTTATCTTCTAAGCTTTTGGATTTTCTTTTTGTTTTTTCCATTGGATTGTAAATAGTGTAAATAAACTTTTTTTTGATACTCTACTTTCGCCTCACGCCTCTGCACTTGAGTCATCCCCCTGGTGGCCTAGTGGGGGGTTGCTGGATTATCACACCAACGACCCGGGTTTGAATCCCAGCAAAACCCTAACAGCAAGTGTGGGAGGGAAAGTGTATGGGTGTGATATCTGGAGTATCTACTGAGTTGACAGAGGAACAGATCCGAGTTAACATGAAAGGGGTTATAGTAGCCAAGGTGAAACGTTTGCCTATTACAAGAGATGGAGTTACTAGTCCTAGTTTGTCAGTTATGATAGCTCTGGACGAAGAGCGATTACCAGAAAGAGTTAAGATTGGGTATGTCAGTTATGCAGTATGAGTATACATTCCTCCACCAACAAGGTGTTTTAAATGCCAAAGGTTTGGGCATATTGCTGCAGCCTGTAGGGCTAAAGCCAGGTGTGCTAAGTGTGGGGGGGACATGAATATGGCAAGTGTGCTGTAGGAACTAAAATAAAGTGTTGTAACTGTGGAGGGGAGCACAGTGCTGCTTATAAAGGATGTGAGGCCCATAAAAGAGCAGTACGGATTCAAAACATAAGGGTGAAGGAGAAACTTACCTATGCTGATGCAATCAAAAAGATAGATCGCAAAGTACGATCTGATGCTAAAGCAGTGTCTGTGTCTCAACCTCCTACTCAAAGAGTTGCACAATCTTTGAATTATAAAATTTCTGAAGACACCTTGATTGTGGAGAAGAAAAAGTTTGTTGCCTTCATAGTGGAAGTTATCAATTGCTCAGTGCAGACAGATAGCAGAACAGAGAGAATAAAGATTATCACAAGAGCAGCAGAAAAGTACCTGGATATAGGGGAATTATCCGTTAAGTCTGTAAATGCAGTATTAGCGACCAGAGTGTCTGAAAGTCAGCAGTCATGTGGTGGTGTTTTATAATAGTATTGTCCATATTACAGTGGAATGCCAGGAGTTTAATTGCGAATGGGCAAGAATTTAAACATTTTATTGAAGAACAGCAGGTTAAACCTAATATTATTTGTATTCAAGAAACATGGTTAAAGCCATCACTTGACTTTATAATCTATGGATATGTAGCAGTACGCAAAGACAGAAGCCTAGGAACAGGTGGGGGAGTAGCCACATTTATTCAACAGGGACTTAATTACAAAGCACAAAGTATAAATAAAGAAATTGAAGCAATATCAGTGGAAGTATGGGTGGGTAGAACTAAGTTTAAAATAATTAACTTCTATAACCCTTGTCAAAAGATTAGAAGATATTTTTTAGATAGTTTTTGTGTGGAGGGAAATTGTAGAAATATTTTATGTGGAGACTTCAATGCTTATAACACATTATGGGGAAGCAAAAGAACACATGATAATGGGACTACTGTTGAGGAGTTTATGGATGACCACAATCTAGTCTGTTTAAATGATGGAACAGGCACTAGGTTTGATCTAGTACATGGAACAGAATCAGCACTTGACCTTACCTTACTTTCAGAATGATTAGCAGGAGTCAGTCAGTCAGTGCTTTTACATGCACATAGAGAAAATCGAATTTCTGCCGTAGCTCGACTGAAATCAAAGTTCTAAATGCCATGGAAACACCTTAGCTCGGCTGAAATCGAACCGAACTGGATTTCTCGTAATCAAGCTACGCGACCTAGATTATGCGATTGTAGCCGAGCTACTTAGTGCATGTAAACCCTATCGAGCTACGTAGTTGAGCTACTTACTTCAGCACTGCCCCTTCCAGAAGTGACGAGTGACGAGACCACAAGCGGGAAACACAACAGCCTCGGTCAGCATGACAACAGTAGTAGTAGCGAGCAGCAGAAGAGGTCAGGAGGAACAAGGAGAACAAACGTCGTCATTCTTCTTGTGAACACGGAACTGATAACTTTGTTTATACTCTTGAATAGCTCTTCTTCATGACGACAACCGGAAGTGTACCAACACGATGGGGCGTGTAGCGCCACCTGTGGCTCGGGTGCACAATGTACCTCACACAATAGCTTGATTTCCTTGTGTGCATGTAGGATTGGATTTCTCTGGCACCCCTGCTGGGACCCTTAGCTCGATTACCGACAGTAGCTCGATTTGGATGTGCATGTAAACGCACTGACTGGGAAGTTCTTAATAATAACCCATTAGGAAGTGATCATTACCCAAGTTGGACCAAGATACAAGAGCAGAATGTTAATGTGGAAGAAAACTGGTACCCAAGATGGAAAATGAGAGAGGCTAATTGGGGGCTATATAGCATGAAGGCAAGTGGCAAACTTATGGAGAATATGTCAAACTTAAGTGATGATGTTGAATTAGTAAATTCCATAATCACAAATATATTATATGAGTCAGCAGAGGAGGTTCTGGGTGAGTCTTCTGGGATAAGGGAAAAGAAAATGGTGCCATGGTGGTCAGATGAATGTAAAAAAGCGGTCAAAGCCAGAAATAAAGCATTTAGAATGGTGAAATCAAATCATTCCTTCAATAATTTAATACTATATAAAAAGGCACAGTCTCAAGCTAAAAAAGTAATAAGGGAAACTAAGAGGAATTACTGGAGGAATTTCTGTAATAATATTGGATCAGAAGTTAAGGTCTCCGAGATATGGGGAATGATCAGAAAGATGGGAGGAATAAGAAGGGATTTCTCTTTACCAGTAATTAAAGATAGTAATGGTGAAGCAGTAAATAATGATGAAAAAGCAGAGATGCTTGCTAGGGCCTTTGTTAAAGTGCATAGCTCTAAAAACTTAACAAATGAAGAGTTATTATGGAGAACAAAAATTATTGAAGATAATGGAAACTTATTAGGAAAGAAAGTTATAAATGAGGGCGCACTTGATAAGAATTTTACATTATTTGAACTGAAAAGAGCATTAGTGGGTGTTAAAAATACGTCTCCAGGTAAAGATAGAATTTGTTACAAAATGATTGAACAATTATCTGATGTGGCTAAAAGTGTGATTTTAAAGTTATATAATAAAATTTGGGAGCAAGGTAAGCTGCCCTCTAACTGGAAACATTCAGTAGTGGTACCTATAGCTAAACCAGGTAAGGATAAAGCAGAGGTCAAAAGCTATAGGCCTATAGCACTAACATCTAATCTTTGTAAGTTAATGGAAAGGATGATAACTAAGAGGTTAGTATACGAGATTGAAAAAAGAAGTCTTTTCTCTCCACATCAAAAAGGGTTTAGAAATGGCCGTACTACTATGGATCCAATAATCTGCCTAGAAAATGAAATTAGGAAAGCTCAAGCAAATAAGGAGTCAGTCTTGGCAACATTCTTTGATATTGAAAAAGCATATGATATGCTCTGGAAAGAGGGTCTTTTACTTAAATTGAATAAAATGGGAATAGAAGGCAAAATGTTCAATTGGATTAGAGATTTTTTAAGGAATAGAACCATAGAGGTAAGAGTTGGAGTGAGCCATTCAAACATCTACGTTATAGAAAATGGTACCCCACAGGGTAGCGTCTGCAGCCCAATTCTATTTAATGTAATGATTAATGATGTTTTTAACAATATTGATTCCAGAATCAGTAGAGCACTTTATGCAGATGATGGAGCACTGTGGGTGAGAGGCCGAAATTCTGATAGTCTAAGGAACAGAATGCAAATAGCTATAAACAAGGTTGAAAGATGGTCACATGAGTGGGGGGTTTCATTTATCTGTTGAAAAGACACAAGTTATATGTTTCTCAAAAAAAAAAGGGTTAACCCTACAGTGGACCTTAGGTTGTATGGGCAGCCACTCAAGCAAACGGATAATTTAAGATATCTTGGTGTATGGTTTGATATCAAACTTTCTTTTAAAAATCATATTCAAAAGGTTATAGACAAATGTAAAAAGGGAATTAATATTCTGAAATGCTTAGCAGGGAATGACTGGGGGGCATCAAGCACATCCTTGAAAAGAATTTATAGTGCCCTAATCTGACCAGTATTGGATTATGGATGTATAGCATATAATTCAGCAGCCAAGACTTCCTTGTTAGAGCTAAACAAGATACAAGCCAAAGCCCTCTGTATATGCTGTGGTGCCTTCAGGACCTCTCCAGTCCCAGCACTTCAGGTGGAAGTAGGGGAGATGCCACTGGACCTCAGGCGACTGAAATTATCAGTATTGGCTAAACCTACAGGGCCATGAAGATAATCACCCAACCAAACAGGTACTAAGGGAATGCTGGGAGTATGGTCGACCCGTACACAGTTTTGGGTGGGATGGTAATCAGCAGGCAGATCAATTGGGGATCAGTGACATTCCTCTTTGCAAAACAATTACAAGGTCAATCATTCCCCCTTGGTTATTTTATTTCCCTATTGTAAATTTGAAAACTAAGGAGATTGCAAAATCCAGAGGTTTTTACCAGAATGTACAGCAGTATTTAGATGTATGATGACACGACACAGATATATACAGATGCTTCTAAAGACAAAACTGGTAAGACAGGAGCAGCAGTATTCATCCCCAGCTACAATATAAGTATTGGGAAAAGGACGTCAGATCACTTGTCAATTTTTTCAGCAGAAATGATGGCTATTATACTGGCCCTGCAGTGGGTGGAGGAGGTGAAGCCTCGTAAAGCAGTTATTTGCTCAGATTCTATGTCTTCATTAAATAGTATCCAGAGTGGAAAATCTACATGCCGACAAGATCTCTTAGATGAAATTAACCATCTCGTATTTAAGATAAATCAACATAAAACTTTTATTCAGTTCACATGGGTTCCAGCTCATAAGGGGGTTGAGGGTAATGAGAAAGTGGATAAAATGGCCAAAGAGGCCATCAAGGCAAATGAGGTTGAGTTAGAAGTCCCATTAAGCAAGGCAGAAATTAAAGTAATAATTAAAGACAACATCAACAAAATGTGGCAGGAGAGATGGAATACAGAGGAGAAAGGAAGGCATCTATATAATTTACAAAAGGAGGTGGTGTTTAGAAGGGGTGGTGAACTGAAACGACAGGAGGAGGTTTGGTTGACGAGGCTGAGGATAGGACACACAAGTCTAAATAGTGGGTTGTATACAATAGGGAAACATCATTCTGGGGCCTGTGCATACTGTGGAGAAGTAGAAAAGGTTGAGCATGTTCTTATACACTGTACACAGTATTCCAGTGAAAGAGAGAAGATGGGGAGAACATTAAGAAAATCTGTAACTATAGATAATTTATTAAGTCAGCCATTCACACAATCAGCAGTAACAGCTCTAAAACAGTATTTAAAGGACACTCAACTAGCAAATATAATTTTTTTTTTGTTATAAATCAGTCTGCAATGACTTGTTTATTTGTTTATCCTCGTGAAGGGTTTCACAGGAAGATGTGTTTATCCTCATGAATGGTTTCATGGGAAGATTTGTTTATCCTCATGGGAAGATTTGTTTATCCTCATGAATGGTTTCATGGGAAGATTTGTTTATCCTCATGAATGGTTTCATGGGAAGATTTGTTTATCCTCATGGGAAGATTTGTTTATCCTCATGAATGGTTTCATGGGAAGATTTGTTTATCCTCATGAATGGTTTCATGGGAAGATTTGTTTATCCTCATGAATGGTTTCATGGGAAGATTTTTTTATCCTCATGAATGGTTTCATGGGAAGATTTGTTTATCCTCATGAATGGTTTCGTGGGAAGATTTGTTTATCCTCATGGGAAGATTTGTTTATCCTCATGAATGGTTTCATGGGAAGATTTGTTTATCCTCATGGGAAGATTTGTTTATCCTCATGAATGGTTTCATGGGACGATTTGTTTATCCTCGTGAATGGTTTCATGGGAAGATTTGTTTATCCTCATGGGAAGATTTGTTTATCCTCATGAATGGTTTCATGGGACGATTTGTTTATCCTCATGAATGGTCATCATGGGAAGAATTGGTTTATCCTCGTGGAGAATACCACAGGAAGAATTAGTGCGTGCACGTCTGTATGAGTTAACACAGAATAATTAATCTCGAGACTGTCCTTTCGTGTCACCAATGGGAGGGGAAATTGTGTTAAGGTACCCTGACCCCGAGAAAACCCACGGGATTGGATGAATCGCTGTGGTTTAGCATTCTACACAAATTCTAGACAATTTGGCTGAAGTTTCTCTAAGCTCCGGTGAGGTGGGACGAGGGCTGATAGGGCATGCCTGCCCTCTGAGCACCAATACACGTCAAGAAGGGGCAAGGATTAACTCAAGCATACATCTCTTAATATTGTTAATATTCTACTCCATTCTATTTTACTATTTCAGCTAGAAGGCTAGAATTCTTCTGTGACCTTGTGTCTCACTGTGTACTGTACTGTTGTGATGACACATTGCTCGAGACATAATATGGATATCTTTTTGAACATTCTATCAGGAACATCCTGCCCTTTGCTATCTCTGACCTAAGGAATGGCCTTTGATGTCTGTCTGCACATTGTTATCATATCATAAGAACATCTTATTATTGTATACCATTGCCAAGGTTTCACTCACACACATACATCTGAGCATTCATTAGAACAGTGATATAATTAAGACGTGACCTGCTCAAGGTCTGACTACAGGCTCAGTTTTGATTTATCCTTATGCAGGCATTTGCAACGATTAATATCCCTTGAGATCACACCTCAGCCTGGTAGATGGCGGTAATACACATTGATTGTTAACCACCAATAAATCGACAGAAGAAGAAGAAGAAGAAGAGAGCAGACTTTGCCAAACTGGGAGAGTTTTCAAGTAGTCTGTGCAGTAAGATGTATTAAACTGCAAGAGATGGAGGGAATTGATGTAGAGGAATTCAATGAAGTACTGGTTGAAGAGATGATAAAGTCAGCGGAGGAAACAATACCTAAAGCTAAAGGAAACAGGAGAGGTAAGAATGTACCTTGGTGGAATGGAAACTGCAGTAAAAGTAAGGAATAAGGCTTTTAAATACCTAAGATGCCTTGGTAGAATATAAACATGCACAGGCAGTTGTGAGGGGGCGGCACGGTGGTGTAGTGGTTAGCGCTGTCGCCTCACAGCAAGAAGGTCCTGGGTTCGAGCCCCGGGGCCGGCGAGGGCCTTTCTGTGTGGAGTTTGCATGTTCTCCCCGTGTCCGCGTGGGTTTCCTCCGGGTGCTCCGGTTTCCCCCACAGTCCAAAGACATGCAGGTTAGGTTAACTGGTGACTCTAAATTGAGCGTAGGTGTGAATGTGAGTGTGAATGGTTGTCTGTGTCTATGTGTCAGCCCTGTGATGACCTGGCGACTTGTCCAGGGTGTACCCCGCCTTTCGCCCGTAGTCAGCTGGGATAGGCTCCAGCTTGCCTGCGACCCTGTAGAAGGATAAAGCGGCTAGAGATAATGAGATGAGATGAGATGAGGCAGTTGTGAGGAAAATGGTTAAAACACAGAAATGTAGCTTTTGGAGAGAATATTGCAATACTATAGGTAGGA
Organism: Neoarius graeffei; assembly: GCF_027579695.1. Taxonomy (NCBI): domain Eukaryota; kingdom Metazoa; phylum Chordata; class Actinopteri; order Siluriformes; family Ariidae; genus Neoarius; species Neoarius graeffei. Next base: position 27,607,681 of record NC_083571.1, on the reverse strand, counting down.
TTGTGAAGCTGGCTGATATATGGGGCATGATAAAAAGAATGGGAGGTGTCAGGAGGAATCATGAGTTACCAGTGCTAAATAGTGGAGAGGTCGTAGCAGTTAACAACTCCGAAAAGGCTGAACTTTTAGCACAAACATTCAGGAGAGTGCATAGCTCTAGAAATCTCACTGAAGAGGCTAAAGTAATGAGAAGTCAAGTTTTAAGGAAACACCCAACTGTCTTAGACAAGAGAGTTCAGATGACCCTTTGAACTTGCCTTTTACCATGTTTGAGCTGAGGAAGGCGATTAGTATTCAGACCCTCCAGGATTTCGCGATGTTGTGATTTGCAACTTCAATGCAAATTCAACCAATCCCCGCGAATTCAGGGCAGTGTTGCAATTACATCCAATCACCGCAACTTTCCCGCAAATTTGACCAATCGTTGGTGTCACCTTGAGGTGACGTCGACAAACTACCTTCCGCCTTACTTCCATGTATACGTTCAAGAGAAGCAGCATGTGCAAGTCAGTGTTTATATAGGCTTCAATTCTGTTACGTTTACAGTGAAGGACTGCGAGCACTTTATTTTTTTACTTAATACAAGAAATTAATGGATGCAACGTTTTTGCCAAAATGGTATTTTATTTTCCATTGTTTAGGCAGCTTCAGCATCATACTGTGAGATTCTGTTCAAGTTGTTTTTTTCTTCTATGAAGCCTGAGCCATTTATTTTATTAGTTTATAATTATTGTTTAATTTAGTCTTCAGGAGAGACTGCCTGCACACAGTACTAGTATTAATAGTTTTTTTTTCTTACATGAAAGCTGAGGCATTTTATTATATTTTAAGGTAACTTCATGTTGTGCTGTGAGGTTCTATGCACTTTAACTTTTGAACCAATAGGTGCATTTGGATAAGTAAAGCCTATTTTTCTGCATTTTTGTAGTCCTGGTAATCTTTTATATTGGTAAAGTTGTTTATAGGACCATTTCTCAGTGTCTGGTTTTTTTAATCAATAGTTTTTCAGTAATAACTTAATATTTAACATATCACTCAATTTTAATCACAAAAAGAGAAAATCGCAACAATTTCTCGCAACTTTTCACTTTCTCCCACAATGTAATCGCAACAAAAACCTAAAAAACACTGCAACTTTATTGCAATTTTTTTGAAAACCCCTGCAACATCAGACATTTTAGCCTGCAACAATCACAAAAAAGGCCCGCGAAATCCTGGGGGGACTGAGTATTGCTAAACAGACCACCCCAGGGAGAGACATGGTATGCTATAAAATGTTTGCAAATATGACAGTTGGTACTCTGGAAATAGTGTTAAAATATTTAAATAGAATTTGGGAATCTGGGCAACTTCCAGAAGCCTGGAAACATGCAATCATAGTGCCTGTTCTGAAGCCAGGGAAAGATCCTTCTGACCCTGGTAGTTATCCCTTGGTAAAATTTTCTATAGATTTCTATAGAAAAAAATCTATACAAATTCTAGAAAATTTCTAAATGAAATTGTATAGAATTTTTATAGACTTTTTGTAGAAATTTTATAGAGTTTTAATATAAATTTTATAGAATTTTAATAGAAACTTTATAGTTTTAATAGAAATGTTATAGAGATTATACATAGAAATCTTATAGAATTCCTACAGAAAGTCAACAGAATTTAATGAAGTTTCTATAGAATTCTTTATAGAGTACTGTGAAAATCTCTACAGCAATCTCTATAGAGACTATAACAATTTCTATAGAGATTGCTATAGTTATTGAAGTCACCTGCATAATAGATACTCAAAGACCTACCCATGAAAATACAGTGAGCAACTAAAACTGTGTCCACCACCTGAATACTGGATCATATAACAAATAATCATAACAGTAACACGAGAGAATACCAAATTATAAAAATTGGACAGATTCATCTCCAAATTCATCTTGAGAAAAAGCTCTCAAAGGCGGAAAACATAAGGATGCAAGGTGCCATAGAATTCAGGACATCCTACCAAATCACTCTTAACTTCCAAAATGCCAGACCCTGGTACAGTGTGACAAAAGCGCTTCTTGCTGAAAGTATTGAAATGTATTAGTTTTATCCTACTAGTACATGTAAGCTAGTTTGCTGCCTTTTTTGTTATTTCCTTTAGCTTGTTGGCAAGAGACATCTTTATAGTTGCTGGAGGGCATCCAAATTTACGGCATGCAAGATCTGAAACAAAAAATGGGATTTTGAAATTTAAAAAAGGAAATACAATTAATGCATTGCTAATCTATTATCAATAACACTTGAGCTATGAGAAAGCAATTCCCTAATAAAGTAGAGCTTCTATAGAACTCTGTATCAATTCTATAGAAATTGTTTTCTATAGACTACTATTTATATAGAATTCTGTTGAGATTCTATAGAAGCTGTTTTCTATAGAGTACAACTTCTATAGAATTTATACTATTTCTATACAACTTCTAAAGAAACTATTTTCTATAGAGTATTAGTTCTATAGCGTTCTATAGAGATTGTATAGAAAGAGGGGCTTCTATAGGATTTTCTATAGAGTTTCTATAGAATTCTAAAAAACATTTTGACAAGGGATCGACCAATTGCACTAACATCACAACAAGGTAAAATCATGGAAAGAATAGTTACTGAAAGAGTAACCTATTATTTAGAAAGCAAAGGTCTTTTCTCTCCATATCAGAGTGGGTTCCGCAAAGGTCGTAACACAATGGACTCAGTAGTGTGTTTAGAGTCAGATATCAGGAAAGCACAGACTAATAAAGTGATAATAATAATAGCTGTATTCTTTGATATAGAGAAAGCTTATGACATGCTTTGGAAAGAGGGTCTATTAATCAAATTAGATTCATTAGGATTAAGTGGGAAGGTATATAACTGGGTTTTGGACTTTTTATTCAACAGGAAAATTCAGGTAAGGGTATGTACAGAGTACTCTGAGGTATATACAGTTGAGAATGGCACACCACAAGGTAGTGTGTGTAGTCCATTATTATTTAATATTATGATCAATGATATCTTTTCAAGCATTGAGCAAAGTGCAGGGAAGTCTTTATATGCGGATGATGGAGCTCTCTGGATTAGAGGCCGTAATATGTTAAAAAGAAAATGCAGGCAGAAATAACTAAAGTGGAAAAGTGGGCAAATGAATGGGGTTTTAGGTTATCAATCTCTAAAACACAAGTAATCTGCTTTTCAAGGAAACAAAGAACTACTCCTCTGGCTCTAAAATTATATGGTCATCACCTGGAGCAAGTCAAGTCAGTTAGATTTCTAGGGGTATGGTTTGATGAGAAACTGACATGGAAAGTTCATTTGGACAAAATGAAAAACAAATGTAAAAAGATACATAACATTCTGCGTTGTTTGTCAGGGCAAACCTGGGGAGCATGCAGGGCATCCTTAACAAATATATATACTGGGCGCTTATGAGGTCGGTTTTTGTTTATGGTTGTGTAGCATATATGTCTGCAGCAGAATCAAATACTAAAATATTAGATGTCTTGCAAGCACGGGCCCTGAGGATTTGTAGTAGATCGTTTAAGACCTCCCCAGTACCATCCTTGCAGGTGGAAATGGGTGAAATGCCATTAAGTCTAAGAAGGGTGCAACTGATGTTAACATATTGGGTTAATGTTAAAGGCCAAAATGATGAACATCCAACAAAAGAAAATTTGAAATATTGCTGGGAACATAATAAAACCAGCTTCAGAAGCTTTTGGTGGATAGGTGATGCCAAAGCAGAAAGTATAGGGCTACACCAGCTGCAGTACTGCCCTACTGTCCCTTTGTCTCCTATTCAGCCATGATTGTTTCCCCTACCATTAGTAGATTTGGGCATTCACCTAGAAATAAAAAAGAAACCAAAAGAGATGTCAATTAAGGATGTGATACAGAATTATTTTCATGTGCATTACTTATGCCACACTTATATTTACAGATGGCTCAAAAGACCCAAAGAGAGGTTGTGCTGGCTCAGCAGTATGTATACCATCAAAAGATCTGAATATCAAGAAAAGAATAAGTGACATGTCAGTATATACCACTGAGCTGGTTGCAATCCTGCTGGCACTAGAATGGCTCAAAGGAAATAGTCTTCTTAACCTTGTAATAATCTCAGATAGCTATTCAGCACTCAGTATAAGTATTCAGTCAAGTAAATCATTCAGAAGTGGCATCATTAATTAAATATATATTTTACTGTATAAGCTAGAATTAATGGGCATGTATGTCCTTTTTCTGTGGGTACCTGGTGTGGAAGGGAATGAGCAGGTGGACAAACTTGCAAAGCAAACCTTACAACATAAAGACATTGACATACAGATCCCAATAAGTAAGGTTGAGGCAAAGGTTTACATCAAGAAGTATTGTAAATCTACCTGGCAGGAGTATTGGGAGGGTAACGAAAAAGGAAGACACCTATATGGCATACAAAAAGAGGTTGGCACAGGAAGAATAGAGGGAAGGAATAGAAGAGATGAATCCATCATTACACGTCTAAGAATAGGTCATACAGGTCTGAATTACTCACTGAAGGTGATAGGCAGACATCAAACAGGAGGTTGTGATTACTGTGGCCCGTCAGAAGCAGTGGAACATATACTGCTACACTGCAAACAGTATGAGGGAAAAAGGGATCAGCTCTTTCAATCCCTGAGAACAGCTAAGCACAGTAATTTTACCCTATCAGGACTGTTAGGTAAAACATCGAGCCATATTTACCACTTTATTCTCAGGTTTTTGAAAGAAACTGGGCTAGCCCAGAGAATATAGTGTTTTTTTGTTTGCTTGTTTTACATATGCCCCTTTTCCACCAAAGCAGTTCCAGGGCTGGTTCGGGGCCAGTGCTTAGTTTGGAGGAGGAAAGCAATTTGCATTACGGCCGTGAGGCGGCTCTGTTTTCCCTTTCGGGCGCTCTCGTTTTCTGTTAGAATTTGGTAAAGAAAAAAAAATATATATTATTTACCAGCTTACCGGGTCCATGAACATAAATCTGACAGCTGACAAGGTCGGGATATAAACAAATCGAATACAAACCACCCACCGGGACTCCTACTTACTGTATGCGGCTCCAGCTTATCCTTGAAGCTGGAGCCGCAGCTGGATGAAGCCGGCAGCGCGCAGTGATAAGAAGGGAGAGAAAATAGTGCCAAGCGATTTCGAGGTCTGACTTTTTATTTGACAACGGTTTTGTGATGCAAATATATCACTCTTTTGAACACATACTGTTTTGAGACGAAAAACGTTTTACTTTCGTGACCCCAACAAACTTGCCGGACTACTTTCATCTAGACCAAAACTGGACAAGAACTGGACTCACAGGATGCTGTCAGGGGTAAGTCAGTGTGTTTGCACAACACTATTGATGGGGATGCCATACAGATTCATGTCAAAAATCCCGAACTATCCCTTTAATACTGCTCCTCACTTCAACCAATAATCTCACTTCACTGAAACAGTTTTACGGAACCCCACAGATGCAACTCTCATGTAACTTCTGAAAAGTGAAACTGATCACAGAAAAAGACATTTAAGGCTGTGTTCAGAGTTGGGTAATATTTTAATACTGAAATGATGCATATCTTTATTCAGACCTTAGATGTACAGTAACTACAGTCTCAGGCACCATTTAGAAGTTACAGGTGAGTTGTGTCTGTGGGGTTCAGTAAAGCAAGTAAATTTAAAGAAAAAATTAAGCAAAAATGTAAGCTTTTAGTAGATTTAAGCTTGAAGTAGATTTTAAGCTTGTCCATAATGTTGATAAGAACTGAGAGAAACACTGACAGAAAGTTGGAGATAATAGATTGAGCATTAGGACACTTGTTTTCAGTGGGGTTTCTTTGTTTGTTTTTAGCAACATTACGGGAAAACAGCTGGAGTAGTCTTCATGAAACTTTCAGGATAGATGGGCATTGGTCTCAAATAGAACCTCCAACATTTTGAGGGTCATCCGGTCAAGATTATACGATGACGATCCTCTAACGATAATCTGAAAGCTGCTACGCTCGGCATTCAGCACCATCCTCCCTCACAGCCTGGTGTCCAAACTGATTAAGGACTTCCTGTCTGATCACTCCCAGAGGGTGAGAGTAGGCCCCCACATCTCCTCAGCCTTCAGTACTGGCTCCCCACAGGGCTGTGTGCTGAGCCCCCTACTCTTTACCCTCTGCACCCACGACTGCACCCCCGCCCATTCCAGTAATGGCATCATCGAATTCGCAGATGGCACTACGAAAGTGGGGGAGGGGATGAGTCCGCTTATCGGGATGAGGTGGAGTAGTCGTCTGGGTGGTGCAGAGACAACGACCTGTTCCGCAACAGGAAAACCGACATTCAGCCCATCCTCATCCACAGGGAACGTGTGAAGAGGGTCTTGGACTTCCAGGTTCCTGGGGGTGCACATTGAGTTGAGGAGGATATGACCTGGAGCACTAACATCTTCCTCAAGAAGAACCATCTCACTCAAAATCTGCTTGTTGCCTTCTGTCGCTGCTCCATTGAAAGCACACTTACTCAGGATTTTTTTGTATTTTCTCCCCTAGCATAGTAACAAACAACTCTTACAATGTGTTCCTTAACATTCCCTCTGTGACCATGACTGACAGTTTCTTGACCCGCCTCCCTGACAGCTTGCAAGGACATGAGCGATGATTGGTCGGGGTTAAACTTGTTGTGTTGCCAATCTCAGGACCAAGACATGGCAAGAAGTTATGGCACTAGGATTGCCTAATCTGACATGGTGACCATCATAAAAAGAAAAATATAATGTATTCTGATCCCAGCATTAAATATAGGCCTTTACCGTATATATCACTGACTAACTGAATGTCACACTAATAAGCTTTCCTTTTTTATCATACCATAGCAAGGGATCTGTACAACTGTAAAGGTACTTGTCCATTTCAGTGAAAATGAAAAACAAGTAGATTGAATAAAGAATAAATATGATGTGGATACTTTTGTCAGAAGTTATAGGTGTGTAATCTTACTTACTAACGCTTCTTCCAGAGAACAGCCAAAGTGTCGGAGTTGTTCTTCTGACAGAAGTCCTCTTCCTCTCAATCATGTGGTGATAAAGGTCACTGCTGTGGTCACCTCGACTTTCATGTCGAAATATTTTCATAAACTGCAGAATATCAGACAATACATTTTACTTTCCAAGGTAGAGTTTTACATTAAAATGAACCATCTTTATGTTAGCTTATAGTCCTCTGGCATGAGCACTAGGTTGGCACTTTTCCTTTGTTCATAACACAAAAACAAAACGACTATGAAACACAACTCACCTTCTCCAAACTTGAGTCGATGCCACCCTGCTAGCTTCTGAAACAAGCTCTGGAAAAGAGGTTGATGTGTCAGCCTCTGGAGGGAACTCAGGAGTGAAGGACTCCCTCAAAGTGGTCAGACACTTGACCACTTTGCAAAGTCTGTATGAGTTCAGCATCCTTATATGCACACACAATGATTGCCCTCTGATCTGGAACAGGTGCGTTGCATTTAATCCTTGAGGGGCGCACTGCTTGCTCAGAGCACAAATGCTCATGGATGCAGGTATTCCAAGGGGGTAGCTTCTTTTAACTCTTTTAACTCCTCTTCTTGTCCTTACACTCTCCCCTCCAAGATTCAATGGCATCCTGACAATATGACACTATTAGTCCTCATGTAGCAATTATACACTGCATGTAGGAAGGCTATAACTAAGTTGGAGTCAGAGTTCCAGAGGGTCCATGAAGATGCGTTGCTGTTTACCACAGTAAAACATATGACCTGTATCTCCCATTAATGCCATATTGTTGCAGTCGGTGTCATTGTGCACGATAACAGTCCACTTCCACTTCCATCACTAGCATGGGTTTCTGCATCTTTACTGAATAAAGCACTTTAACATAGCAATAACCTCCTAATTAAATAAACACAGGGTGCAGTAGTCATAGTGGGTTACCTCACTGTCTAATTCTTTTCACAACAAAAAGCACTCTCATTCATGTTCATTCTTGAAAACTGTATCATAACTTTACTAACATAACTCAGATATATTTTTGATCTCTGAATGGAAAAGTAATGGAAATCACAGTCTTATTGCTGTTATAACAGCTCTACTACAGTATGTAGCCCTTTGAAAAATAGGCCACATTGATTCATAAATAGGACTTAAAAGGGTTAAAAGTATTCAGAGTTTTGTATTGCAGTGTATGCAGTAGGTTTTGAATTTCATGGCTCAAGGTTATGTGTCCTGATGTTTACATGATGTATTTTGTTTCTTTAAATACTAAGCTGAAGAAGCTGGAAATATTGTGAGAATGTTTTATTTTCTATACATTTGTAAAAGAAATTGAAATGTATGATTTTGCTTTGAGTGTATTTTCTGAGCCGATTAGTAGTCGGGGGGAAAGGTCAGGTGGAAACAGGAAGGGATGCATGAGGAGAACGAGAACAGAATGAGAGGAGGTGGAGAAGAAGGAGGAAGCGAGTGAAAAGTGCACTGGGACTCTGCTGCGTTTGAGGAGTAAAATACCAAGTTTAGATAAATTATTGTGAATGTGCCGAGACACACAGATAATGAGTCTTTTGAGAGACATTCTACAGTGATATTATGGTGTTATAACAGTGTAAATGTTGAGAACTCAGACAGAGCTCACAATGAGGATACCAAGCTAGAGGAGTTCAGAGGACTTTGCCCGAGAGTAGAAGACTCTACGCAGTTCCAAGATCTCTGTGAGCACCAGGAACCAGCAGTGATGACATCTCCGCTCCACAGCATCGCCATCACGGTGAGGAGAACGAGCCACGTGCGCACTTCTTTTCTTTTGTGGCTTTGCCGCAAAGCAGCCATATTGTTTTAAGGCTTCACCGCACCCGAACGACAATACAGGCCTGCGCCTTGGGATTGACAACTGGTTGGGGACCCAAATTTACACAGTTTATTTCTTTAGTTTATGTTGATATATACAGCACCCTCCACAATTATTGGCACCCCTGGTTAAGATGTGTTAAAAGCCTTAAAATAAATTCAATTTTTATTGCAGAACCATAATCTCACACTGAAAATTGTAGAAAAATATAACCCTTAACTCAAGTGAATTAAAAAAAATCCCTGACTAAGAAATAATTATTTTTCATAAAATCACCTGTTCCACAATTATTGGCACCCATAACAATTCCTAGAAAATACATGTAATTGAAGCATTTCTGTCATTTCTACAAAGTTTATAAAGTTGATGAGAGTATCTAGGAACCTTTAATTAATAATTCATCACATCCTGTTTCCCTGGGGTATAAATATGATGTGACGCAGAGGCTAATTTCTCTTATCCACTCTTCAACATGGGAAAGACAAGAGAACACACCATTCAAGTAAGGCAGATGTGTGTGTCGACCTTCATAAGTCAGGCAATGGCTACAAGAAAATAGCCACTCGCCTACACCCACCCATATCTATAGTCAGAGGAATCATCAAGAAGTTTAAAACAACTGGAACAGTGGCAAGCAAGCCTGGACGAGGATGCAAGTTTATCTTGCCACCACACACAGTGAGGAGGATGGTAAGAGAAGTAAAAAGTTCTCCAAAGCTCACTGTTAGAGAATTGCATCAAAGAGTACCATCTTGGGGTCACAAAGTCTCCATAAGAACCATCAGGTGCTATCTACATGCCAACAAGCTGTTTGGGAGGCATGCATGGAAAAAGCCTTTTCTCACTTACAAGTATAAACATAAATGTCTGGAGTTCGCTAAGCGGTACTGGGACTTCAGCTGGGACTGTGTGTTTTGGTCAGATGAGACCAAGATAGAGCTTTTTGGCAACAAACACTAATACATCACAAAAGATGAGTATGCGGAAAAGCACCTCATGCCCACTGTGAAGTATGGGGGAGGATCGGTGATGCTGTGGGCCTGTTTCTCTTCCAAAGGCCCTGGGAACCTTGTTAGGGTGCATGGCATCATGAACTCTTTCAAATACCAGGACCTTTTAAATCAAAATCTGGCGGCCTCTGCCCAAAAGCTGAAGATGGGTCATCACTGGGTCTTTCAGCAAGATAATGACCCTAAACATGTGCCCAAATCTACACAAAAATGGTTCACCAGAGACAAAATCAAGCTCCTCCCAGACCTCAACCCAATTGAAAACCTGTGGGGTAAACTGAAGAGGAGAGTGCATAGGAGAGGACCCAGGACTCTGGATGATTTAAAGAGATTGTGCAAAGAGGAATGGCCGAATATCTCTCTCTCTCTCTGTATTCTCCTATCTTGTGAAGTGTTATAGGAGAATATTAAGTGCTGTCCTGTTGGCAAAAGGGAGTTGTACAAAGTATTAACATCAGGGGTGCCAATAATCATGGCACACATGATTTCATGGAAAAGAATTATTTCTTAATTTGGGATTTTTTTCCCACTGAATAAATGCACTTGGATTAAAGGTTGGATTTTTCTCTTTTTTTGCATTGTTGTCCTATATTATTTAAAAAAAATGAATTTATTAGAAGCCGAAGAACATATCTTAACGAGCCAATAATTGTTGAGGGCGCTATATATATATATATATATATATATATATATATATATATATATATATATATATATATATTTATATATATCTTCTTGTCTTCTTCTGCTTTATCCAGGACCGGGTCGCGGAGGCAGTAGTCTAAGCATGGAAGCCCAAACTTCCCTTTCCCCAGACACCTCGGCCAGCTCCTCGGGAAGAACATCGAGGCGTTCCCAGGCCAGCCGAGAGACATAGTCCCTCCAGCGTGTCCTGGGTCTTCCCCGGGGCCTCCTCCCAGGGGGACATGCCTGGAACCTATCTCTAAGGGAGTGCCCAGCCACCCTGCGAAGGAAACTCATTTCGGCCGCTTGTATCTGCGATCTTGTTCTTTCGGTCATTACCCAAAGCTCATGACCATAGATGAGAGTTGGAACGTAGATCGACTGGTAAATTGAGAGCTTCGCCTTTTGGCTCAGCTCCTTCTTCACCACGACGGACTGGTAAAGCGACTGCATCACTGCGGAGGCTGCACCGATCTGCCTGTCGATCTCACGCTCCATCCTTCCCTCACTCGTGAACAAGATCCCGAGATACTTAAACTCTTCCACTTGAGGCAGGACTTCTCCACCAACCTGGAGAGGGCAAGCCACCCTTTTCTGGTCAAGAACCATGGCCTCGGACTTGGAGGTGCTGATTCTCATCCCAGCCGCTTCACACTCGACTGCAAACTGCCCCAGTGCATGCTGAAGGTCCTGGTTTGAAGAAGCCAACAGGACAACATCATCCGCAAAAAGCAGAGATGAAATCCTGTGGTTCCCAAACAGGATTCCTTCCGGCCCCTGGCTGCACCTAGAAATTCTGTCCATAAAAATTATGAACAGAACCAGTGACAAAGGGCAGCCCTGCCGGAGTCCAACATGCACTGGGAACAGGTCTGACTTACTGCCGGCAATGCGAACCAGACTCCTGCTCCGTTCGTACAGGGACCGGACAGCCCTTAGCAAAGAGCCCCGAACCCCATACTCCCGAAGCACCCCCCACAGAATACCATGGGGGACACAGTCGAATGCCTTCTCCAGATCCACAAAGCACATGTGGACTGGTTGGGCAAACTTCCATGAACCCTCGAGCACCCTATGAAGGGTATAGAGCTGGTCCAGTGTTCCGCGACCAGGACGAAAACCGCATTGTTCCTCCTGGATCCGAGGTTCGACTATTGGTCGAATTCTCCTCTCCAGTACCCTGGAGTAAACCTTCCTGGGAGGCTGAGAAGTGTGATTCCCCTATAATTGGAGCACACTCTCCGGTCCCCTTTCTTAAAAAGAGGGACCACCACCCCAGTCTGCCACTCCAGAGGCACTGTCCCCGACCGCCACGCGATGTTGCAGAGGCGTGTCAACCAAGACAGCCCCACAACATCCAGAGACTTAAGATACTCAGGGAGGATCTCATCCACCCCTGGTGCCTTGCCACCGAGGAGCTTGCAAACCACCTCAGTGACTTCGGCTTGGATAATGGACGAGTCCACCTCTGAGTCATCAGCCTCAGTCTCCTCAATGGAAGACATGACGGTGGGATTGAGGAGATCCTCAAAGTATTCCTTCCACCACCCGACAATGTCCCCAGTTGAGGTCAACAGCTACCCACCTGCACTGTAAACAGTGTTGGCAGAGTACTGCTTCCCCCTCCTGAGGCACCGGATGGTTTGCTAGAATTTCTTCGAAGCCGACCGATAGTCCTGCTCCATGGCCTCCCCGAACTCCTCCCAGTTCCGAGTTTTTGCTTCCGCAACTACCCGAGCTGCAGCACGCCTGGCCTGCCAATACCCATCAGCTGCCTCAGGAGTCCCGGAGGTCAACATGGCCCGATAGGACTCCTTCTTCAGCTTGACAGCATCCCTTACTTCTGGTGTCCACCACCGGGTTCGGGGATTGCTGCCATGACAGGCACCGGAGACCTTGCGGCCACAGCTCTGAACAACTGCGTCCACAATGGAGGTAGAGAACATGGTCCATTCAGACTCAATGTCCCCCGCCTCCCTCGGAAGCTGGGAAAAGCTCTCCCGGAAGTGGGAGTTAAAGACCTCCCCAACAGAGTGCTTGGCCAGACGTTCCCAGCACACCCTCACCATATGTTTGGGCCTGCCAGGTCTGTCCAGCTTCCTCCTCCGCCAGCAGATCCAACTCACCACCAGGTGGTGATCAGTTGACGGCTTAGCCCCTCTCTTCACCCGAGTGTCCAAGACATAGGGCCGGAGATCAGATGAAACGACAACAAAGTCTATCATTGACCTCCGACCTAAGGTGTCCTGGTGCCACGTGCACTTATGGACACCCCTATGCTCGAACATGGTGTTTGTTATGGACAAACTGTGACTAGCACAGAAGTCCAATAACAAAACACCACTCGGGTTCAGATCGGGGAGGCTGTTCCTCCCAACCACGCTCCTCCAGGTGTCACTGTCATCACCCACATGAGCATTGAAGTCCCCCAGTAGCACAATGGAGTCCCCAGTCTGAGCACCCCTCAGTACCTCTCCCAGGGACTCCAACAAGGCCGGATACTCTATACTGCTATTTGGTCCATAGGCACAAACAACAGCAAGAGCCCACTCCCCAATCCAAAGGCATAGAGAGGCAACCCTCTCGTTCACTGGGGTAAATTCCAACACATGGCGGCTGAGCTGGGGAGCTATAAGCAAGCCCAGAGAAGTGGAGAGTCCAGCCCCTCTCGAGGAGCTGGGTTCCAGAGCCCAAGCTGTGCGTGGAGGTGAGCCCGACTATCTCTAGCCGGTACCTCTCAACCTCCCGCACAAGCTCAAGCTCTTTCCCCCCCAGCGAAGTGACATTCCATGTCCCAATAGCTAGCCGCTGTGTCCGGGGATCAGGTTGTCGAGGCCCCTGCCTTCGACTGCCACCCAATCCACACTGCACCAGCCCCCTACTGCAACCCCTGTAGGTGGTGAACCCACAGGAGGTCGGGCCCACGTCACTTCTTCAGGCTAAGCCCGGCCAGGCTCCACGGGCAAAGGCCCGGCCACCAAGCGCTCGCATACGAGCCCCAACCCCAGGCCTGGCTCCAGGGTGGGGTCCCGGCTGCGCCATACCGGGCGACGTCACGGTCCTCGATGGTTTCTCCATAAGGGTTTTGGTGAACTGCTCTTGGTCTGGCCTGTCACCTAGGACCTGTCTGCCTTGGGAAACCCTGACAGGGGCATAATGCCCCCGACAACATAGCTCCTAGGATCATTCAAGCACACAAACAATAAGGTGGCAGTTCTAGGAGGGGATATATATATATATATATATATATGAGTTGGGTGTTAATAATTGGATCAAAACATACAGTGGTGGTGCTTGAAAGTTTGTGACCCCTTTAGAATTTTCTATATTTCTGCATAAATGTGACCTAAAACATCATCAGGTTTTCACACAAGTCCTAAAAGTAGATAAAGAGAATCCAGTTAAACAAATGAGACAAAAATATTATACTCGGTCATTTATTTATTGAGGAAAATGATCCAATATTACATATCTGTGAGTGGCAAAAGTGTGTGAACCTTGAGGATTAGCAGTTAATTTGAAGGTGAAATTAGAGTCCGGTGTTTTCAATCAATGGGACGACAATCAGGTGTGAGTAGGCACCCTGTTTTATTTAAAGAACAGGGATCTATCAAAGTCTGATCTTCACAGCACATGTTTGTGGAAGTGCATGAACAAAGGAAATTTCTGAGGACCTCAGAAAAAGCATTGTTGATGCTCATCAGGCTGGAAAAGGTTACAAAACCATCTCTAAAGAGTTTGGACTCCACCAATCCACATTCAGACAGATTGTGTACTAAATGTCGCTGTTTCTCAACGACTGGGCCACAGCCCATTAGTGGACCATGAGGCGCCATTTAGTGGGCTGCAAATTTTTTTTCAAATTTGAAGCTAATTTTTACTCATAGTAGGATCCAATTGCTGGGTTACATCCAATGTCACATCCGCCTCATTATGCTATAATCACACTACAGCATTTTGGTAGAGATATACACGTGAGCTAAAAGTTGTAGTCACAAAGTAGTTATGGGAAACACCTGAAACTGATTTGAGCATAATCAGCAAATACAGACTGATACAGATATGGATGCTGTTTTCACAGAGGCGTTGCGAATTATCATCACTGTCACATTTGTTTCTAACCATGTTTATAATGCTGTTTAAATAATCTGCTTTATGATTCTGCTTTAAATACAATACCTATAATTACAAATAGCTTGTTTTTATGCGATTTCTTTAATTTCTGGGCTCCCATCTGTAACAGGGAGTGATGCTGCATCCCATTAATGCACTTTACAATAGATTATTAGATTCTAAGAGAATAAATGAGCCAAAAATAATTGGGGATCTTTTTTAATGGGCCCTGACCTGCTACAAGTACACTGGTGCTTGAAAGTTTGTGAAGCCTTTAGAATTTTCTATATTTCTGCATAAATATGACCTAAAACATCATCAGATTTTCGCACAAGTCCTAAAAGTATATAAAGAGAACCCAGTTTAAAAAAAAATGAGACACAAATATCATACTTGGTCATTTATTTATTGAGGAAAATGATCCAATATTACATATCTGTGAGTGTCAAAAGTATGTGAACCTCTAGGATTAGCAGTTAATTTGAAGGTGAAATTAGAGTCAGGTGTTTTCAATCAATGGGATGACAATCAGGTGTGAGTGGGCACCCTGTTTTATTTAAAGAACAGGGATCTATCAAAGTCTGATCTTCACAACACATGTTTGTGGAAGTATATCATGGCACAAACAATGGAGATTTCTGAGGACCTCAGAAAAAGCATTGTTGATGCTCATCAGGCTGGAAAAGGTTACAAAACCATCTCTAAAGAGTTTGGACTCCACCAATCCACAGTCAGACAGATTGTGTACAAATGGAGGAAATTCAAGTCCATTGTTACCCTCCCCAGGAGTGGTCGACCAACAAAGATCACTCCAAGAGCAAGGCGTGTAATAGTCGGCAAGGTCACAAAGGACCCCAGGGTACCTTCTAAGCAACTGAAGGCCTCTCTCACATTGGCTAATGTTAATGTTCATGAGTCCACCATCAGGAGAACACTGAACAACAATGGAGAGCATGACAGGGTTGCAAGGAGAAAGCCACTGCTCTCCAAAAAGAACCTTGCTGCTCGTCTGCAGTTTGCTAAAGATCACGTGGACAAGCCAGAAGGCTATTGGAAAAATGTTTTGTGGACAGATGAGACCAAAATAGAACTTTTGGGTTTAAATGAGAAGCATTATATTTGGAGAAAGGAACACACTGCATTCCAGCATAAGAACCTTATCCCATCTGTGAAACATAGTGGTGGTAGTATCATGGTTTGGGCCTGTTTTTCTGCATCTGGGCCAGGACAGCTTGCCATCATTGATGGAACAATGAATTCTTAATTATACCAGCAAATTCTAAAGGAAAATGTCAGGACATCTGTCCATGAACTGAATCTCAAGAGAAGGTGGGTCATGCAGCAAGACAACAACCCTAAGCACACAAGTCGTTCTACCAAAGAATGGTTAAAGAAGAATAAAGTTAATGTTTTGAAATGGCCAAGTCAGTGTCCTGACCTTGATCCAATCGAAATGTTGTGGAAGGACCTGAAGCGAGCAGTTCATGTGAGGAAACCCACCAACATCCCAGAGTTGAAGCTGCTCTGTATGGAGGAATGGGCTAAAATTCCTCCAAGCCGGTGTGCAGGACTGATCAACAGTTACTGGAAATGTTTAACTGCAGTTATTGCTGCACAAGGGGGTCACACCAGATACTGAAAGCAAAGGTTCACATACTTTTGCCACTCACAGATATGTAATATTGGATTATTTGCCTCAATAAATAAATGACCAAGTATTTTTGTCTCATTTATTTAACTGGGTTATCTTCAGGGGTTAAATTGGGATTGGTTATGTGGGGGGGCTCTGCCTCGTACCCGCCCCTGCCCCCGCCGCCCTGCCCCAATATACTTTTTGGAAAATAACCCTCTAATTTGATAACCATATCATATTGCACAGAGATATACACCTTATCTGTGTGTTGTAGGCCTATGTGTGTCTTGTAGTGCCCCCATACACATTATGGCAGTTTGAATGTAGATTGGTTGGCCAATGTAACAGATTGTACAGGTTGTTGTACATTGGTTTGAAGGAAATGATTAGTGGGGGGTCTGGGGGTCCTCCCCCAGAAGTTTTTTATTATCATACATGTTATTTGCTGAATTCTGGTGCATTTTAATAAGTTGTTAGCTGACTTTACAGAGGTAGGTTGAGCAATATCATGTTAAATCTTGTCACATGCCTACAGGTGAAAAATGTGAAGGAGAAATGTTCAGTGAGAAAATTTGAAGGCTTGCACAATCTTAAACCAAAACAGTTGATTTATTTTGGAGGATAAATGTTAAATATGCCAAAACACTGTCAGTCAAATTGTCAATCAAATATATTCATGCAGTGAATGCAACCAAATACAAACAACACTATAACATTGGAAGCATTTATTATTATTATTATTATTGTTATTATTATGTATTCAATTATTTATTTGGCATGTGGTGCTTTTTGTATTGTCTAGAACATACATAAGATGAGCATATTATAGCAGCAAAATAGAAGCACAATCATTTGAATGCAGCAAAAGTTTTGCTGCATTCAAATGATTGTGCTTCTATTTTGCTGCTATAATATGCTCATCTTATGTATGTTCTAGACAATACAAAAAGCACCACATGCCAAATAAATAATTGAATACATAATAATAACAATAATAATTACACTAATAATACACTAATAATATTAACAATAAATAATAATAAATTAACATTAAATTAAATATTAACAATAAATAATAAAACACTAATAATATTAACAATACAGTGAACATAATCATTATCATATTTTTTATTATTAAAAACAAAATATCAAATAATACTGAAGAGGGGAAAAATAATACTGATCTAAATATGTTGTGTTTTTATTTTTAGACAGTATGTGTTTAGCAAAACACATACTGTCTAAAAATAAAAGCACAACATATTTAGATCAGTATTATTTTTCCCCTCTTCAGTATTATTTGATATTTTGTTTTTAATAATAAAAAATATGATAATGATTATCTCCCCCTTCCCCCTGGCTAATTTCTGTCGATAACTGGGGACTATGGAAATTGAACTCGCCAAATGCACAAACAGTTCGTTCAAGCACCTCTGATGTATTAGGATCGTATGCAGGTAAAAGGGGAGACGGTGTACGGAGAAAATTATAAACAAGTCACAACGCTGAAACACAAGCCCAAAAACCCGCAAACCACGACTTCTGATTTTTTTTTAAAGCGAGCTCACAAAAAAAGAAACCCCAAAGTCGCTTATAAAAAGCGGAATTGGCAACCCACGCAGTGTTCCAGAAACCAGAATCTCTGATCGCAAGTTCTGTTCTAAATAGCTTTGACAGGTCGTCTTGTTATCAGGAAAACTATGATCTATCTCATAAAAGTCATGGGTTTATTGATTAATAAAACGATATTTAATTATTCAGAACTGAAAATCGTGAAAAGGGTTTGTTGCTTTTGATGTGTGCGTGATCATATGCCATCCGCTCCGAGCTTATGTGCCGGGGCTCAGCCCCGGACAGCCCCGGCCCAATTTAACCCCTGGTTATCTTTATCTACTTTTAGGACTTGTGTGAAAGTCTGATGTTGTTTTAGGTCATATTTCTGCAGAAATATAGAAAATTCTAAAGGGTTCACAAACTTTCAAGCACCACTGTATATACATTCAAGATTCTTTGTTGTTGCACAAAAAAAACATATAATGAAGTTCAAGTGCTCTCGATCAAGTACAGGACACAAATATTAAAAGAAATAATAATAATAATAATAATAATAATAATAATAACACTGTTTAGCTGACTAAAAGGTGAAGGGTGTTTTACACTAATTTTTGGGTGCTGATTTCAGGAAAAATGTCAGTTTGTTTCTAGCATGTCACATTTAGTGACAAAATGTGCGGTCTATGTGACTGATTTAAAGGCATTTTTAGTGAGAGAGGTGACAGTCACAATAAAGAAAGATCTATGAGAAAGTCTTAACCTGTCATAGTTTTGCCAAGCCTTGTGCATATAAGAGTAGGTTTAGGGTCAGGGTTAACCCTAACCCCGATTATAATCATCTACTGAAGCTCAAGACCTGCAGAGATACTGTCCCAGCACACCCCACTCATGGAAGTCTAAGAAGAGGAAATTCACCCCTTAATTGTTTAATGTCACTGATGTGAAGATTATGGTGGCATAATATCCATCCATAGATCCATTATCTGTAGTTGCTTATCCTGTTCTACAGGGTCGCAGGCAAGCTGGAGCCTATCCCAGCTGACCATGGGCAAGAAGCAGGGTACACCCTGGGGAAGCCGCCAAGGCATTGTAGGGCTGGCACAATATTTCATCGTAATATTTAATGAAATATATGTATAGTACATGTATCAGATTTGTGCTTCATATTGCATTGTAGCATTCAGAGTGGGTGGGTGGAGCACAGAAGTACGGTAGGCCAGAACTGAGTTCCAAAAACTCTTTTTATTTTCGGCTTTTCAGCTTGAACACTCTCCCAGCCACACATGCACGCACACACACACAAGTCTTCTGGTTGGGGAGAGAGCTCCCTTCCTCTGCTCTCTCTCTCCTTTTATAGGGCACGGTCACTGGGGAAGACACACAGACACAGGTTAACTAACATCAGGTGCAGTGATTCTGCCACTTACCTTCCCTGACTCCGCCCTCCATTCACAGACCGCCGCTTGACCACGCCCCCGCTGCCACATATCTCCACTGCCTGACACAGGCTGGGCAGCCGTCCGGCCTGCAGCTGACCGCCCCCCCCTTGACGGGAGAGGAAATCCACCACGACCAACTGCGTCCCCGGCCTGTGGACCACCTTGACGTTAAAGGGTTGGAGTGCCAGATACGAACAGGTGATCCACGCATCGGCATCCTTCATGTGGTGGAGCCACTGGAGGGGCGCATGGTCCGAACAGAGGGTGAAAGGGCGTCCCAGTAGGTAGTAGTGGAGGGTGAGGACTGCCCACTTGATGACCAGCCATTCCTTTTCTATCATGCTGTAGTGGCCCTCACGCACTGACAGCTTCCTGCTGATGTACAGCACTGGATGATCCTCCACCTCCTGGGACAGAACAGCCCCCAGCCCTCTGTCTGACACGTCCGTCTGCAAAACAAAGGGGAGAGAAAAGTCAGGGGAGTGTAACAGTGGCCCCCCACACAGTGCAGCCTTTACCTCAGAGAAAGCCCACTGGCATTGCTCCATCCACTGGACTGGATCTGGTGCCCCCTTTTTAGTGAGATCAGTCAGCGGGCTGGTGACATCCCAATAATTAGGTATAAACCTATGATAGTAGCCAGCCAGCCCGAGCAACTGTCTCACCCCCTTTTTGGTCTTGGGCCTCAGGCAGGCCGCAATCGCTGCTGTCTTATTAATTTGGGGACGCACCTGCCCATTGCCCAAGTGGAAGCCCAGATACCATACTTCCACCCACCCAATCGCACACTTCTTCGGGTTGGCTGTGAGACCCGCTCACCTCAGCGACCTAAGGACGGCCCTTAGGTGTTGTAAATGCCGTGGCCAGTCATTACTATAGATTATAATACCATCCAGGTATGCGGCCGCATAAGTGGCGTGGGGGCAGAGGGCCCTATCCATAAGTCGCTGGAACGTAGCGCGCGCCCCAAACAGCCCAAAAGGAAGTGTGACAAACTGGTGTAAGCCAAACGGTGTAGAAAAGGCCATTTTCTCTCGGGATAATGGAGTCAAGGGGATCTGCCAATATCCCTTTGTCAAATCCAGTGTCAAATAAAAACGAGCCGTGCCTAGTCGATCCAGCAACTCGTCAATACGAGGCATTGGGTACGCATCAAATTTAGACACCGCGTTGACTTTTCTATAGTCCACACAGAACCAGACCAACCCATCTGCCTTGGGGACCAAGACCACCGGGCTGCTGCAGTCACTGTGGGACTCCTCAAAGATGCCCGTGTCGAGCATGGCCTTGAGTTCTTCCCGAACCACCTTTTTCTTGTGTTCAGGCAGCCTGTAAGGGCGGCTGTGCACTACCACCCCCAGGGGCATCTCAATATGGTGTTCTATTAGGCAGGTGTGGCTGGGCAGGGGCGAGAACACGTCCGAAAATTCGGTCATTCACATGTGTGTTATAAATGAGGAGTTGTTCCTTATTGTGAAAGTGCTGTGTGGGTGGTACAGTGCACACTACAGAGCCATTGAACTGAGCTGGTCACTGTCAAGAGAATTACAGCTTGTGGCACTCAGTGAACTCACTGGCCCTTATCCACTGGCCGATTATATGGTTAGATCAAGCCGCATGGTAACCTTAAAAAGGCTTATCCTCCTAATAGGTTAGTTAACTATCTGACTGCTAATTAACAGGGGAGGGAGGACGGGCTAACTTTGAATGTTGTTTACAAACTGCGCTGACAAATCCTGCTCATTCTGGCTTTTAGTCCTATTTAGACGTGTATAATATTGTGGTTCTGTTTGGTGGTGAAGGGATGCAAAAACATATTGCATAGTATACATGCTGAATTACATTTTTTCATGGCCTCTTGTCTCTGCACTCTGTCATGCTGCTTGCCATGCCTCTTTTTTCTCCACATTCTGGGTGTATTTGTTTTGCCATATCTGTGGTAATTTTTGCATATTGTATTAACCATAATATGTTCCACTGTACTATATGTGATACATACATGTGGGCTCCATCCTACCTAGGATTCTATTTTTTTAGGCACCACTTTCTAGTTTGCAGGTTGAACTTTAAAGCGTTACTGGTGGCTTTAATCAGCTGTAGATAATTAAGCTTCACCCATGCTGTTGGCCAAACTATAAATTGAAACACTGGACTAAAATTAATTTCTTAACCTAACTTTCAATTTTATCTGACCGAGTAATTTGAAAATGAGAAACCTAACATCCTGTTGAATCAATGTCTATACATAAAGAAAAGTGTCTTAACATAAGACAATATGCAACAATCTTTCTACAATTGAATCTTTTTCATCCTCTCCACAGACTGCGATGTAGAAGGATGAATACCCCTGTCATTCTCAAAGTAATCCTGGGTGACAGCAGCCAAAGGTTGACTTTCCAAAATGGACTTCCTGGATCCGTTAATGAACTTGTTCGTGAGGTACAAAGACAATGTGGTCTTAACTCTAACTTCAGACTTCACTTTATGGATGCACTATTTAGAAATGAGTTTATGAATGTCATTTCAATGGATGAAGTGCAGGATAGAGGGACCATCAGAGTAATCCTCATGACGGAGGCCTTAGCTACTCCTCATGTTCTTGAAGAATCCTCATCCCTGTCTAGTGGGTGTGTTGACACTGACACAGTCTCTTCACCAGAGTCAGTCATCTGGCTCAAGGTCAGTTTGGCCCAGCATCTTCCAATCTTGCTATGATGCAGAGCAGAAACTTGAGCAGGGTAATGCAATGTATAGGGAAAAGGGTACCTTGCTTACACCAGATCCGAAACTGAGGTCAAATATTCTCGAGGGACTGGTGCAAGAAATAGTCAAGTACAAAGTTTGTCACCAATAAACAGTTTAACACAGTTGGAGAGGCCCTCATCTCAAAGCATCCCTGCCTAACTGAGAGAGGCTTCCTCACTGGATATGCTGGGTGGAAAGCTAGCTTGAAGAATAAACTGGCAATCCTACCGCCCTCACTTGTTAAAGCTGGGGTGTTCTGAGGTGTTCTGAGGTGATGGCAAGCTCTCTCAAGCACAAACCAGAGGGCAAATCAAGTCCTCCTTGTGGGATCAAAAGACCAAGGCGTTCCGAAGTGAACTATTGCCCCCCCACCCCCACCCCACTGGAGAATCTGATGTGAGCCTTGAGAATCTTAGAGTGGAACTTCTTTCAGATGTTAAAGCATATGCGCAGAACCATGGCCTCACTTTCGTTTATAAATGCCTTGAGACCTCAAGAATTGCACAGGAATAGTTTTAAGTGTTAACAATTAATCTAATATAGTAATTTTTACAATTAAAGTGATTCATACAGGTAGCGGTCAGAGTGAATGACCTTGATGTCCGTAACGTCACAGCAGGAAGTCTATCGGTGTCATCGCAGTTTCCGCTATACTAAAACACAAAGCTGACTGCAACTCTGATCCTCCATTTTGAGCTAATTTATTGCCATGCCACGTAGATGTGCCAGCAACACAACAGAAGGTGGATGTATGTTGCATTCATGGCCCAAGAATGTTCAAACTGCAAAGATTTGGACACATTTGCAAGAAGTTCACGGGCACACTGGGCTCCTACGAAGTGGTCTTTCCTCTGCTCTGCACATTTTACTGAGGACTCATACGAGACCTCTGATCTGCTGAGGAGTGTTGGCTATAAGCCTGTATTGAAAGAGGGTGCAGTACCAACAATTTAATAAAACTACAAGAAAAGGAAAGCATTTATTTTATTTATTTTTTAAAAGGAAAGTAAGTTCAGTTGCACCAGTTCTCCCGGAGCGTGAGCCGAGGGTTGTTGATAAAATCCGGGATGGAATGGGATGGGACATATCGCTCGGGCAGTGACCTCCCCGCGGTTGTTGCTAAAACCGGTGACATTCCATTCCATCCTGGGTTTTAGTAATTGCCTGGATGAAAAAGTTACTGGTTTTGACCCTTGTCTGTGCTCATGAATTATTCTGGTTTGTTGCTGCCTACCTGTGCTATGAACCCACTATGGACTCTGACTGTGATTCTTGGATTATGCTTAATAAAGTCAGCATTGGTCTTACATGCTTACGTCTTACCTCTTCAGCTCACACATTACACTCTGCTAACATGGATTCTGCAGAGCACACAAAAATCAACACACAAAAATCAACACTTGGAGCACTACTTGTGAACATCACTTGCAGATATCTTTATTATTGTTATTCTGGTAATTGCCCTTAAATTTAAACTTAATCACCAAACTATTACATTTGGGGTCAGTAGAAAAAGGTGATTTTTTTTAAAACAAGCAATTCCTTGAAAACAAATAATGATGAATACAATATAGCACACAAAAGTTTCAGAACACAAAAAGTCTCAGCAATCACACCCTTAGTTTTACGTGATAGGACCTGAGAACACAAGAACAGTGCTGAGGCTAATGCAGTTACAGTTACAGAAATATTTCTGTATTTCTAGATTTATGTAAAGCTGCTTTCTGTCTCTTGTTTTAAGCATTACATATTATTAAAAAAATGAACTGAACCACTCCATACATTTAGCTTGATTTATGAATATTGTACTGGACTATTCCCTAATGACTAAAAATTAGTTTTCTCACAGATCCATAAGAACATTTCTGAGCATTCCATGTCATTCCAGCCCTGATGAAAAATTCCAGTGCAGCCTTCATCACCTACATTATTTGGTTCCCCATCACGCCAGTACCTGAAAAGCCCAGAAATAAAAACTGATGAGTTTTCAGTTACCTTCAATTCCACACATTTATGTAAATCAACCGATTAGCCCGTGTTTATTGATATTCTTAACAACCATAACAGTAATATAGTTATTGTTGTGATGAGAATATAAAAGTGAATTATATTATCTTTGTAGTTAGTTCAACGTAGTCATCATCGGCTGTCCATCACTAGGGGTGATTGCTTCATTAGGATGCACAGAAACACAGATGGGCCATGAGGCATGCACCAGAGTGACAGAGCCATCTGCAGCGGTGGCACGAATGGCCTGGCCAAGCCGCCATGGAATGTCTGGCCTCATGAGCTCTCATATACTATTCTCCTCTCCTGGTGAAGTGCCTTGGTAAGGCAAATGATGTCATGCCCCTAACATGTTGTCTCTCTGGACCTCCAGACCTGATGCCAAGTGGTACACAAAAATGCCACAGACCTGACAAGTATGGAAGTTGCCCCGCAGTGACAACTGACTTGCCGAGTGATGCCATGCACTGGCCATTTGAGTGGCTCTTCTGCATGCCATCTGGTGGTGTGCCATTGGCTCAGGTGGCTAAGGCGCCATACCATAAATCCGGGGACCCGGGTTTGATTCTGACCTGAGGTCATTTCCTGATCCCTCTCTCTATCCTGCTCATTTCCTGTCCTGTCTCTGCACTGTCCTATCCAATAAAGGTGAAAAAAGCCCAAAAAATATCTTTAAAAAAAAAGATCTGGACTGCAGCCTGGCCAGTTCAATACCCAACCCTTCGTCTATGCAGCCATGATGCTGTAATTGATGCAGTATGTGGTTTGGCATTGTCATGTTGAAAAATGCAAGGTCTTCCCTGAAAGAGACATTGTCTGGATGGGAGCATATGTTGCTCTAGAACCTGGATATACCTTTCAGCATTGATGGTGTCTTTCCAGATGTGTAAGCTGCCCATGCCACATGCACTAATGCAACCCCATACCATCAGAGATGCAGGCTTCTGAACTGAGCGCTGATAACAACTTGGGTCGTCCTTCTCCTCTTTAGTCCGAATGACACGGCGTCCCTGATTTCCATAAAGAACTTCAAATTCTGATTCGTCTGACCACAGAACAGTTTTCCATTTTGCCACAGTCCATTTTAAATGAGCCTTGGCCCAGAGAAGACGTCTGTACTTCTGGATCATGTTTAGATACGGCTTCTTCTTTGAACTATAGAGTTTTAGCTGGCAACGGCGGATGGCACGGTGAATTGTGTTCACAGATAACATTCTCTGGAAATATTCCTGAGCCCATTTTATGATTTCCAATACAGAAGCATGCCTGTATGTGATGCAGTGCCATCTAAGGGCCTGAAGATCACGGGCACCCAGTATGGTTTTCCGGCATTGATCATTACACACAGAGATTCTTCCAGATTCTCTGAATCTTTGGATGATATTATGCACTGTAGATGATGATATGTTCAAACTCTTTGCAATTTTACACTGCCGAACTCCTTTCTGATATTGCTCCACTATTTGTCGGCACAGAATTAGGGGGATTGGTGATCCTCTTCCCATCTTTACTTCTGAGAGCCGCTGCCACTCCAAGATGATCTTTTTATACCCAGTCATGTTAATGACCTATTGCCAATTGACCTAAAGAGTTGCAATTTGGTCCTCCAGCTGTTCCTTTTTTGTACGTTTAACTTTTTCAGCCTCTTATTGCCCCTGTCCCAACTTTTTTGAGATGTGTTGCTGTCATGAAATTTCAAATGAGCCAGTATTTGGCATGAAATTTCAAAATGTCTCACTTTCGACATTTGATATGTTGTCTATGTTCTATTGTGAATACAATATCAGATTTTGAGATTTGTAAATTATTGCATTCCGTTTTTATTTACAATTTGTACTTTGTCCCAACTTTTTTGGAATCGGGGTTGTAATATCAAAGTATTTATCTCTATATCTCTATATCTCATCTCATTATCTCTAGCTGCTTTGTCCTGTTCTACAGGGTTGCAGGCAAGCTGGAGCCTATCCCAGCTGACTACGGGCGAAAGGTGGGGTACACCCTGGACAAGTCGCCAGGTCATCACAGGGCTGACACATAGACACAGACAACCATTCACACTCACATTCACACCTACGGTCAATTTAGAGTCACCAGTTAACCTAACCTGCATGTCTTTGGACTGTGGGGGAAACCGGAGCACCCGGAGGAAACCCACACGGACACGGGGAGAACATACAAACTCCGCACAGAAAGGCCCTCGCCGGCCACGGGGCTCAAACCCGGACCTTCTTGCTGTGAGGCAACAGCGCTAACCACTACACCACCGTGCCGCCCCTATCTCTATATATGAACTGTTATAAGTATAATAGCACAGTATGAATATAGATACTTATTTGTATTCTCTCTCTCTCTCTCTCTCTCTTACCTGTTCCTCTCTGCTGTTTATTATCACCAAGTCTGCTCCTCGCTCTTTGCAGTCCTGTCTGTTGTCAATCCAGTTCTTATATTTAGTAGAGATGTAGTAAAAACTGGAGCTGAAATAAGTCCATCCTGGATCCAGACCATTTTCATGAAAAAAGGGACAATCAACCTCAAAATTATTTAAGCCTCAACATTGATAAGACATTCTACATTGAACTGGTCTCAGTCTAGGTTTTCACTTCAGTAGAGATGTAGTAAATAGTGGAGTTGAAATGTCTTGCTTTGAAAAGTGAAACTGATCACAGAAAAAGACATTTAGGGCTGTATTCAGAGATGGGTAAAGTTTTAATATTGAAATTGTGCATATCTGTACTCAGACCCTAGATGTACAGTAAAGCACTTTTCAGAAGTTACATGAGAGTTGCATCTGTGGGGTTCCGTAAAACTGTTTCAGTGAAGTGAGATTATTGGTTGAAGTGAGGAGCAGTATTAAAGGGATAGTTCGGGATTTTTGACATGAATCTGTATGGCATCCCCATCAATAGTGTTGTGCAAACACACTGACTTACCCCTGACAGCATCCTGTGAGTCCAGTTCTTGTCCAGTTTTGGTCTAGACGAAAGTAGTCCGGCAAGTTTGTTGGGGTCACGAAAGTAAAACGTTTTTCGTCTCAAAACAGTATGTGTTCAAAAGAGTGATATATTTGCATCACAAAACCGTTGTCAAATAAAAAGTCAGACCTCGAAATCGCTTGGCACTATTTTCTCTCCCTTCTTATCACTGCGCGCTGCCGGCTTCATCCAGCTGCGGCTCCAGCTTCAAGGATAAGCTGGAGCCGCATACAGTAAGTAGGAGTCCCGGCGGGTGGTTTGTATTCGATTCGTTTATATCCCGACCTTGTCAGCTGTCAGATTTATGTTCATGGACCCGGTAAGCTGGTAAATAATATTTTTTTTTTCTTTACCAAATTCTAACAGAAAATGAGAGCGCCCGAAAGGGAAAACAGAGCCGCCTCACGGCCGTAATGCAAATTGCTTTCCTCCTCAGTATACAAGTGCGCTTCCATGTCAGAGAAAAAGAAACTACCACTGCTGCCTATGTAGTGCCCTATTTATACAAATAGGAGTCATTCAGGATTCAGCCATGACATGGAGCAAAAACATGGCTGAATCCTGAATGACTCCTATTTGTATAAATAGGGCACTACATAGGCAGCAGTGGTAGTTTCTTTTTCCCTGACATGGAAGCACACTTGTATACTGAGGAGGAAAGCAATTTGCATTACGGCCATGAGGCGGCTCTGTTTTCCCTTTCGGGCGCTCTCGTTTTCTGTTAGAATTTGGTAAAGAAAAAAATAAATAAATATTATTTACCAGCTTACCGGGTCCATGAACATAAATCTGACAGCTGACAAGGTCGGGATATAAACGAATCGAATACAAACCACCCGCCGGGACTCCTACTTACTGTATGCGGCTCCAGCTTATCCTTGAAGCTGGAGCCGCAGCTGGATGAAGCCGGCAGCGCGCAGTGATAAGAAGGGAGAGAAAATAGTGCCAAGCGATTTCGAGGTCTGACTTTTTATTTGACAACGGTTTTGTGATGCAAATATATCACTCTTTTGAACACATACTGTTTTGAGACGAAAAACGTTTTACTTTCGTGACCCCAACAAACTTGCCGGACTACTTTCGTCTAGACCAAAACTGGACAAGAACTGGACTCACAGGATGCTGTCAGGGGTAAGTCAGTGTGTTTGCACAACACTATTGATGGGGATGCCATACAGATTCATGTCAAAAATCCCGAACTATCCCTTTAAGTCTAATGTCATGTTTTTCAGATTATAGATTCCCCAAAACACAATGAAATGGCATTTAAGGCTAATTGTAAATGCACAAATATGATACAATTCATTCATATTAGCATCATTGCTTCAAAGTACTTGTCTTAATCTGATACATTTAATTACTCCAACAAATAAACACATTTTAAAACATGTTAGCCTATTTAACAAAGAAAAACATGTAGTCATTGATTAGATGCGCATTACGTATGACGTACTTCCTGGTTTCCGAGTTGTTTGCGATGAGTCTTTTTTCCGCAAGTGTTGGCATTAATCACCAATCTTTTTATTTTCTCTACAAATAATTTTCCAGTATCCTTTTCATTTTTGATTGCACTTTTACTTTCACTTTATTTTTCCACATTTAAAATTTTTTCAGAAGCACACCAAGACGGATATATACACTACTTTTTCTAAAACAGTTAATGATAATTATACAAAAATGCTCCAGAAGATCAAAGGTGATATGCAAAGATGGAGTATTCTACCTTTGTCTTTACAAGGGAGGATCTCCATTATTAAGATGAACATATTGCCCCGGTTAAATTTTTTATTTTTTATGTTACCAGCCCCCCCTCCTGCAAAATTTCTTGATCAAGTTCAATCTATGACTTCCAAATTTTTGTGGAACGGCAAAAGGGCGAAAATTAGATCAACTACCTTGCAACGTCCTAAGTTAGAGGGAGGGCTAGCCCTCCCAAATTTTAAATTTTATCACTGGGCTTTTCAACTCCAGGCGTTGTGTACTAGGACAAATGTGAACTCTAAAGTACCTTGGAGAGTTATAGAGGAAGCTATAGCAGCACCCCATAGGTTGCAGGATCTTTTGTATATTAAACAGAAACACAGGAACATTAGTGCCAGGCTAGGAAGTATAATTTCATATTCCCTCTTGGTATGGTGTAAAGTACAGAAACTTCTTGGCAATATGCCTATGTTTCATGAACTAACCCCCTTGTGGAATAATCCCCTTATTTTAACTGCGGATAAACCTTTCAAATTTGTTCCCTGGGCAGCGAAGGGTGTCAACACTTTAGAAAATATATATGGTGATAATGGTCTTCTTTTCTTTCAAGATCTGAGACAAATGTTTGACCTTCCAGTCTCTACATTTTTTCTTTATTTAAGATTAAGGTCTTCATTGGTGGCATGTGGCTTGAAGTGTGATGAACAAATACAGACACACCCACTGTCGGAGTGGTTCAGCACCAGACAGTGGTCTCGGGGATGGGTCACAAGGGTATACAACACACTCATACGCTCTCAGTGTAAACTACTACCCATCACAGGCATTTGGGACAGGGAACTTAAAAACACTGAGCCAAATTGGCAAAGAATATGGGCGAATATAAACAACACATCCAGGAATTTAGGCCACCAGCTGATCAACCTTAAAATAATCCATAGATGTTATGCCACACCTTATAGATTATACAGAACGGGTTTAAGTTCTAGTCCTGATTGTACTTTATGTTCAAACTCTGCTGTGGGAACAGTATTGCACATGTTCTGGGAATGTGATAAAGTTAAAACTTTATGGACTCATGTGTGTGATATCATGAGTAAAATACTTTGGTGTACGATAAACCCAGATCCATGCCTATGTCTGTTAAACAATGAAACTGTATTGAGTTTCAAAGTAATTTATAGGAGATTCCTTTTTTGTGCATTTACAGCAGCTAAAAAAAATCTATTCTAGAATACTGGTATAATCAAAACATAAATCTAGTTAAAACCTGGTTGATCAATGCAAAATATATGGCTAACTTGGAGTACTCCACAGCTCGGCTTAACCGGGCAAAACCCGAAACTGTGTCTGAGTGGTCATATTTTGTGTTTGAATTGAATGAGCGCCTTAGAGGCCAGTAATGTATTCTGTAATTTTCTCTCACCATTCTCCGGTTTTATTTTCTCATTCAATTATTGGTGTCCCTCCTCCTTTTTTATTTTAAATTTTTAGTCAATGTAGTGTGCAGCTATTTTTCCCTGGTTTTGACTTCTGTTTGTTAATGTGGTGACGGATATGTTTTTTGGTTTGTTGTGTTTTGTTTCAAAACTCAATAAAAATGTGAATCACAAAAAAAAAGAAGCATGCCAAGACTGGAAGCTTTCTTTTTTTTTTTTTCTCCTCCTGCATCAAGACCTCAAGTGGAGGCAATCCACATCAGATCTGCTTAAATATCAACAGAGCTTCGATTAAGGTACGTGAATCCATTCATCATGGCACACCTTCGGCTTGTTCAGTGTGCTGAGTGCAGGATGTTTAGTCATTCTTCCTCCATCACTAGTGACAGCTTTATTTGTGATAAGTGTAGATTAGTTTGCTCTCTGACGGAGAAGATTACAACTTTGGAGGTGCGTATCCAGACTTTAGAGCGGGTTAGTGAGAATGAGAACAGTGTAGTTTCTGCAAAGGAAGGTCTGGATGCCCTAGGTGGAGTTAGTAATCCCCCAACTCCAG
Source organism: Neoarius graeffei (assembly GCF_027579695.1). Classification (NCBI taxonomy): domain Eukaryota; kingdom Metazoa; phylum Chordata; class Actinopteri; order Siluriformes; family Ariidae; genus Neoarius; species Neoarius graeffei. The sequence goes on along the minus strand of NC_083571.1, from coordinate 27,576,979 downwards.
CATTAGAGTTCTCACAGTGGGGCGAATGGGTGGTGACTCGACAGCATAAGTATAAAGCCAAAGCAACTGCTGAGGCTTGCCCATGGGAGCACCACTCCTCTCTGCTTCATGTGTTGAACAGGTTTGCCTCCTCAGTGATGCACCCGCTGAGAAACCTGAAAGAGCTCTGGTTATAGGAGACCCTATCATACAACACATGAAATTAGCCCGGCCTTTAGGTGCACCAGCAGCCTTAGTTAGGTGTATACCGGGAGCGAGGGTGCCGGACATAGCAGGTCATAATATCATCTTATTCAAAATATGTCTGAGCAATAATATATGCACCTCACCATGCTACTGTATTAAACATATATTCACGTCAATTACTGCACTGAGTTTTATCAATAATCTCCCAGAGTTATCAACTTTGACTGGATCACTATCCATCCCCACAGAACTTGATCAGGCAACTGAATGCTTAGAGTCAACGTTCTGCTATACTTTAGATAATGTTACTCCACTTAAAAGGAAAATGATTATAGAGAAAAAAATAGCTCCCTGGTATAATAATGACACTCACACTTTAAAACAGACCACTTGAAAATTGGAACGTAAATGGTGTCAAACAAAATTGTTAGCATTCAAATTAGCTTGGAAGGAGAATTTCCTGAAGTATAGAAAAGCTCTTAGTGCTGCTAGATCAACATATCTATCCACCCTAATAGAGGGATAACAAAAATAATCCTAGATTCCTATTTAATACTGTAACAAAATTCAGACCCTCCAGGATTTCACGATGTTGCGATTTTCAACTTCAACGCAAATTCAACCAATCCCCGCGAATTCAGGGCGGTGTTGCAATTATATCTAATCACCGCAACTTTCCCGCAAATTTGACCAATCGTTGGCGTCATCTTGAGGTGACGCCGACAAACTACCTTCCGCCTTACTTCCAGTATTGGCAGATTGGGCGGTTTCAAGTGCATTTTGGCGGGTTTTGAACATATTTTGGGCTGGAAAATGTCAGCAGTATCTGGCAACACTGCTTACTTCCGTGTATATGTTCAAGAGAAGCAGCGTGTACGAGTAAGTGTTTATATAGGCTTTAATTCTGTTACTGAAAGTGTGTTATGTTTACAGTGAAGGACTGTGTGCACTTTACATTATTTTTTACTTAATACAAGAAATTAATGGATGCCAACATTTTTGCCAAAATGGTATTTTATTTTCCATTGTTTAGGCAGCTTCAGCATCATACTGTGAGATTCTGTTCAAATTGTTTTTTTTTTCTTTTATGAAGCCTGAGCCATTTATTTTATTAGTTTATAATTATTGTTTAATTTAGTTTTCAGGAGAGACTGCCTGCACACAGTACTAGTATTAATAGTTTTTTTTTCTTACATGAAAGCTGATGCATTTTATTATATTTTAAGGTAACTTCATGTTGTGCTGTGAGGTTCTATGTACTTTAACTTTTGAACCAACAGGTGCATTTTGGATAAGTAAAGCCTATTTTTCTGCATTTTTGTAGTCCTGGTAATCTTTTATATTGGTAAAGTTGTTTATAGGACCATTTCTCAGTGTCTTTGTTTTTTTAATCAATAGTTTTTCAGTAATAACTTAATATTTAACATATCACTCAATTTTAATCACAAAAAGAGAAAATCGCAACAATTTCTCGCAACTTTCACTTCCTCCCGCAATGTAATCGCAACAAAAACCTAAAAAACACCGCAACTTTCATCGCAATTTTTTGGAAAACCCCCCGCAACATCAGACATTTTAGCCCGCAACAATCACAAAAAAGGCCCGCGAAATCCTGGGGGGACTGAAAATTAAGAAGAAAAAAGACCACGATAGACACATGCACACCAGCAATATGTAGTAGCAATGACTTCATAAATTCTTTTCAATGATAAAATTGAAAATATCCAACAAAAAATTCAAACTACTAATTTAAGCCCTGACAATTTAAGTAACCCTGTAGTTAACAATATAACTGTATCAAAGCAGCAGTTAGAATGTTTTACTCCCCTTAGAGAATTCAAACTAATTTCATTAATCTCCGCATCAAAATCTTCAACTTATCTACTAGATCCCTTACCTACACAACTATTCAAAAAGATAATGCCTGAAGTAATTGAACCCCTTCTAAAAATAATAAATTCTTCTCTTAGGATTGGCTATGTACGGTGGTGCTTGAAAGTTTGTGAACCCTTTAGAATTTTCTATATTTCTGCATAAATATGACCTAAAACAACATCAGATTTTCACACAACTCCTAAAAGTAGATAAAGAGAACCCAGTTAAACAAATGAGACAAAAATGTTATACTTGGTCATTTATTTATTGAAGAAAATGATCCAAAAGGGGCGGCACGGTGGTGTAGTGGTTAGCGCTGTCGCCTCACAGCAAGAAGGTCCTGGGTTCGAGCCCCGGGGCTGGCGAGGGCCTTTCTGTGTGGAGTTTGCATGTTCTCCCCGTGTCTGCGTGGGTTTCCTCCGGGTGCTCCGGTTTCCCCCACAGTCCAAAGACATGCAGGTTAGGTTAACTGGTGACTCTAAATTGACAGTAGGTGTGAATGTGAGTATGAATGGTTGTCTGTGTCTATGTGTCAGCCCTGTGATGACCTGGAGACTTGTCCAGGGTGTACCCCGCCTTTCGCCCGTAGTCAGCTGGGATAGGCTCCAGCTTGCCTGCGACCCTGTAGAAGGATAAAGCGGCTAGAGATAATGAGATGAGATGATCCAATATTCCATATCTGCGAGTGGCAAAAGTATGTAAACCTTTGCTTTCAGAATCTGGTGTGACCCCCTTTGTGCAGCAATAACTACAAAATGTTTCTGGTAACTGTTGACCAGTCCTGCACACCGGCTTGGAGGAATTTTAGTCCATTCCTCCATACAGAACAGCTTCAACTCTGGGATGTTGGTGGGTTTCCTCACATGAACTGCTCACTTCAGGTCCTTCCACAACATTTCCATTGGATTAAGGATGTTGACCTGGCCATTCCAAAACATTAACTTTATTCTTCTTTAACCATCCTTTGGTAGAATGACTTGTGTGCTTAGGGTCATTGTCTTGCTGCATGACCCACCTTCTCTTGAGATTCAGTTCATGGACAGATGTCCTGACATTTTCCTTTAGAATTTGCTGGTATAATTCAGAATTCATTGTTCCATCAATGATGGCAAGCCGTCCTGGCCCAGATGCAGCAAAACAGGCCCAAACCATGATACTACCACCACCAGGTTTCACAGATGGGATAAGGTTCTTATGCTGGAATGCACTGTTTTCCTTTCTCCAAACATAACACTTCTCATTTAAACCAAAAAGTTCTAATTTGGTCTCATCCGTCCACAAAACATTTTTACAATAGCCTTCTGGATTGTCCACATGATCTTTAGTAAACTGCAGATGAGCAACAATGTTCTTTTTGGAGAGCAGTGGCTTTCTCCTTGCAACCCTGCCATGCACACCATTATTGTTCAGTGTTCTCCTAATGGTGGACTCATGAACATTAACATTAGCCAATGTGAAAGAGGCCTTCAGTTGCTTAGAAGTTACCCTGGAGTCCTCTGTGACCTCGGCGACCATTGCACGCCTTGCTCTTGGAGTGATCTTTGTTGGTCAACCACTCCTGGGGAGGGTAACAATGGTCTTGAATTTCCTCCATTTGTATACAGTCTGTCTGACTGTGGATTGGTGGAGTCCAAACTCTTTAGAGATGGTTTTGTAACCTTTTCCAGCCTGATGAGCATCAACAACACTTTTTCTGAGGTCCTCAGAAATCTCCTTTGTTCATGCCATGATACATTTCCACAAACATGTGTTGTGAAGATCAGACTTTGATAGGTCCCTGTTCTTTAAATAAAACAGGGTGCCCACTCACACCTAATTGTCATCCCATTGATTGAAAACACCCGACTCTAATTTCACCTTCAAATTAACTGCTAATCCTAGAGGTTCAAATACTTTTGCCACTCACAGATATGTAATATTGGATCATTTTCCTCAATAAATAAATCACTAAGCATAATATTTTTTGTCTCATTTGTCTAACTGGGTTCTCTTTACCTACTTTTAGGACTTGTGTGATAATCTGACAATGTTTTAGGTCATATTTATGCAGAGATATAGAAAATTCTAAATGGTTCACAAACTTTCAAGCAGTGTAACCAAATCCTTGAAACTAGCAGTTCTCAAACCCCTGATTAAAAAAACTGACCTTGAGCCCTGTCACCTGTCCAATGATCGGCCAATATCAAACCTTCCCTTTATCTCCAAGATCCTAGAAAAAGCTGTTGCACAGCAGTTTAGTGTGGTTGTAATGCCAGCATAGGACATTTTCTACACTTTATTTGAGTTGCATAGTGAACCAGAAACTTGTATATCTGTTACATTCAATTTTTGTACAGTTTGCTACAGCATGTTTGTGTGTCTTGGTATAGCGTTGTGTATGAGTGCTGAACAGTTGAATGTGCGGTGAGTAGAAGTTAAAGGAGATCTCCATAACATTATTTGTGTTTAATATTACTGTACCAGAGATTATTTTCTTTAAACTGAAGCAGGGTTTCACAGGGAATCATTTAATTTATGGCAAAATTTGGTTTAAAAGAAATTTAAAGGTTGAAAAGTGATTTGACAGCATCTTTAATACACAGAATTATCATGGAAGACAAATTAGAGGGTTTAATATATAATTTTTTTTGAAATTTCTTTTATATTTTGGAAAGTACAGAGATTTCTATTTTCATTATTTACAGAATTATTGATTATTTCGCAAGGGATTTTCTTAGTGAATACCAGGTCATATGAACTCATAAACACACACTTCAAACCCTAAAACATTAATACATTTTCCGTTTAGCTTAAAAGAACTCAGGGCGCCCCATAGAGAGATTCTGGCTAATCTAAGGTGTCATGTCCATCGCAGTGGCATGGGGGCGCTATACATACATGAAAGAGGATCCAGTATAGAGCTTGACCTCGAGTGTTGGAAAACTCTTGAAGCTTAGAATGAAGAAAATTTGGTTTGTAACTGGTCTTTCTCTTTAGTCAGGTTGTTGTAACTGGTTTGTAACTGGTCTTTCTCTTTAGTCAGGTTGTTGAATTTGATCCACAACACTGTGACGGCAATCAGCAGTAGAACACACAGCAACACCACACACACTACAGTCAGTCTGTAACATTTCATCCCTGCAGGGTTGATTCCTGTAAATAGAGAGAAATTAAGTAATGTAATTAAGGGAATTTTTTTTAAATATTTGTACATCTATTGTTCAGGAGTTAATCTGAAAAGAGTCATGAGGTTACACCATGGTGTAAGTTATAGCTCTTGGTAAAATGTATAGATCATATCATTTAGTGAACTACATAAATATTGGCACCCTTTAGGTAATAGGGTAAAAGGAAACACATATTAAACAAATGCACTCCCTAAAGCTTTGTGGGTTTGCCCAGATACCAGCTTAGACAAGGCACTCAATTGCTGGGAGGATGGAAAGGCTCCTTCCACAATTTAAGGGACCCAAGGCTCAGCACTCCCACCACTTGGGAACTTCCACACTGCCTCACCTCACTAGGACGGCTTAAATTACACTGACTGGCTCATTACACAAGATCCTCACAAGCCCCATGATTGTGATTAACTTTTATTCCACAACTCTCAAATCATGCTGGTTGTACGAAAACAAACTGTGGAAATGCAAAGCAGGTCATTTACACAGAACCAATGTGCACATTTAAATCATGTATATTCAATGTATGTTTCTCCCTGTACTTTCATAATGGAGACTAATTTTGGAATTTACTGGTTGTAGGGATATCATGGCCGCAAAAGATTGTGGTGAATTAGTCTTTGCAATGTATATCTGATTTCTGAGTTGCCTTTGCAAGTGATGGGCAATAATTTGAAAATTGTATCGCACTGAAAGAAATGACAGATGCATACATCCATAGATGATCTTCCCACAAGATTATAATTTATTTTATTTTAATCTGGTGTGTGACAACTTTTTTGGATCTCAACAAATGCATGCATTTGAGGAAAGGAGGTTTGGAGTGAGATCTGAATGAGGAAGGCAGAAGCTTCAAGGTCTTTCTTTTTGCACTTAACTAACTTTTGCTAATACTTATGTCCAAATCTCCTTTCCTGTATCTGTATGTTTATCAGGGCTATGCAACTTCCAGATTATTGCTCATCACCTGAGAAGAAGACTCAGTAATCTGCAACTGTACTGTCATGGATACTCTCGTGATACTGCCCAGGCGTACCTTGTTTTGATAAGAAATTAAATATTTTCCAAAAATTGATGAAGGTAAATGGGTCATTCTATGAAACTGGTGCCTTTTGTGTCCGCATAATTTCATGACCTCTAAAAAATGTCAGAAATTGTGAAAATGTATTTCAAATGAACAAAACTGTTTATTTAAGTGTTGTGAATTACACAATGCATGTTTTACTGTCACTGTAAACAAAAATCCTACATTTTTTTCATCTTTTTATCATATACACAACCTATTTTCCCATGTCCGGGAAGTCCCGTATGGAATTTGCACCTAACATATTTACATAAATATATACATTTTTCAAGCAATTTTTATTAATTTCATGAATAAAATTACATCCTTTGTAAAATACAATAGTTTTGTTTAGAATAAAAGTATCATTTATTATCTAAAAATCACAATTTATGCTCGTCCCACAATTTTACATACCACCCTGTAACGCTTACACGTTTTGGCTGTTAGAAAGACAATGTCTCTTAAAGTGACATCACAGGAAGCTGATGACATCACTCAAACCCTTGGCCAAAGTCAGGATCCCAAGCAGGCAAGTTCCCACACAATTTGATATGATTTATTTGCTCTTTTTGGTAGTTAGATAGGGTCCGTTAAGCTTAACCTTACCACCCTGTAACGCATAATAGACAGGGAAACTATAAAAAATTCTTGGTTTTTTCAGCTTTTAAGGAAAATAGAGAGTTGTAAACTGGATTGTACACTTGTTAGCTATGCTAGTTACTATCAGAACTTGCTGAGGTCATTCGGAGGTGAAATTTACCACCCTGTAACATACCACCCTTTAACACTTTGTATTCAAATTTAGTGCATCTTGTCTGTTACAGGGTGGTAAAACACATGACACCTGGGTCACAATAAAAAGGATAATATTAACAGGAATTTATGCACGAGGTGGGAAAATACATTTTTTTGCTGCTCTGATGTCACATATTTAATATGAGTATTTTAAAAAATAGCTTATCTTAAATGATTTTTTTTAAGAATTGCAATGTGGAAAAGGCACCGGTTTCATAGAATGACCCAAATATAAATAAGGTTGCACCCATAGCACCAACTAGTCAGGTAGACAGATTAACTTCCATTAATCAGGGTTTTTATTAGTAACAGATTGCTGATCGAAATCATTGGTTGTAATGACGTCTGAATCGGTTGTTTTTCATCCAAATGCAATTTTTCCTGTAATTGTTTGAACTTTCTCGTTGGACTTATTTGATAAAGAACGCTGTTTGGTTGCTGAGGCTGTATACATATGACTAGATAAAAGGTGGGAACCGATTGGCTAATCCTTCTTATATTGTCCAATCATTTAGCGCGTATTAAATTATAGCATATCACATGGTTCCCACATGGTAAGATGGTGACCCTATCCGGTATGGTATAGCATGATGGTGACCGCGAAAAAACGAAAGCGATTATACATTCGTTTTCTTTGAATCGTTACACATTCGATTTCTTTGTTCTGCAAGCATTCGTGTTATGTTCTGATTTCCCAAATCTTGATCGGGCCTTGTGGCATACGAACTCAGTATTCTCCACGGGTGCTTTTAAAGTGACGCACCACCACGTTATAATTCTGGCCTGCCACCCTTCCAGTGGGCAAAACTATTTAACATGCAAAAGACCATTAAATGAATGCATATGAGGCTACCTGAAGTACCCAAGCGATTGCAATAGAAAACCATCAAACCATCCGGCCGGCTGCATACAGATTGTGACCCAAAGCTCTGCAGATTGAGATCTATCCCTGCGTTACACTACACCACACCACATTACACTATACTAACACATAATAACGTTGGAAGCTACAAGCTGCAGCTAGTCAGCAGCTAAATAACTTTGTGGGTGTTTGTAGTGTTATTGTGCAACGGTTACGCTTATCTATCATCTTTTCTCTCCATACACAGTTACAGTAATCATATAACAGCACGCACACACACACACACACACACACACACACACACACACACACACACACACACACATTAGTTAAGTTCAGGTATTTTATTTTACATATTGTATTTGGGTATTTTGTTTATGCATGGAAGTTCATTTATTTTTCACACACAGAAAAAAAATATAATTAATTCAGGCATGCGCAACAGGCGCATCAGTCTCAACTGAAATGTCAAATGAGTCTCACATTGACAATCAAGATGATATGTACAGTAAGAATGTGTTAATTTTTTGTAAAATGATTTTGACAATGATTTAGCATTTCCTATCCATTTATTGGGTCCTCCACCACCTTTTATTTTTGAAAAGTGGAGAACCCTGGAACTGTAATTGCCATGAGACCCAGGAATGAAACCTACCATTAATACAGCAGTGTAGGTTTCTGAACTGATTTGGATGATCACAGAAATCACCACAGCACATTGCATACACAGATATTCTCATTGAAACTCGGCCCATTGAAGTGAAGCAGCATCAAAATTACTCGAATGGCAGATTGTGAAGATTTCCTTGTTAAAATTTTTAATTGTGGTTTTTTTTTTTTTGGTTTTCTAATTCTTTTACTGTTTGTTTGAAGTTCCAGAGTTCAGTGCTTGATGTTTGTAGTATTTGTTTTACTGAAAAAAATCATTTGGAAGAAGGTATGTTTGTTTTTTTTCTATTTAAGAATTCATATTGTAATAGTAAATGATAGGTAACAGTAATTTATTATTCTTTAAATGAGAAATATGATGTTAGGTCTTATTTACTCAGCACTGTGTATTCAGAATTTTTGTTATCTGCAAAACTTATTCCTGTCATGCTCCGCCCCGGACATCCACTCCAGAGCTTACGGATCTCCCACATCAGCGCCAATCGAAATCTGGGATGGGAATTCCATCCTGCCTGCTTCCCCGTTCAGCGAGCACTCACCTGGATTCACTCATAGACATATAAACGTAGACGTTGCATTCTGCATAGACTCATACGTCATCCTCGCCGCCATATTGGATGTGGCAAAGTGGAGATTCTTCAACCGTCTCTGGTATAGCGTCTAGACAGTAGCCGAGAATAAAGATGCCTCATTCATGTGCTGCGTTTAACTGTACCAACAGGTTTACCGTCCAAACGAGATCACATGGGATTACCTTTCACAGGTGAGACTGGAAAAATACTTTTCAATACTGTTCCTTCAGTCTCCCAGCTCACCTCCACCGGGTAGGTGTATAGTTATAAGCAGTGAGAATTAGATAATACAGTGCCGCACTATGATGAACGTTTTTGAATGTAAGATGAATGTTTTTAACCTTTCTGAATGTGAAGGAATCAGTGATGTATTTTGTTTTGGTATGACGTTAGAACCTGGCCGAACTCAGTTTGGCGGTCATTCAGCTCACTTTATTCAACGAGAGTAGGTCTGTGTGGTGACTCAATAAATAAAACGGTAAATTTTTATTTTCATTCACTATTTCCAGCTTTTCCACTGTTTCCATCATTTATCATCTTCAGTGGCGGCACGGTGGTGTAGTGGTTAGCGCTGTCGCCTCACAGCAAGAAGGTCCTGGGTTCGAGCCCCGGGGCCGGCGAGGGCCTTTCTGTGTGGAGTTTGCATGTTCTCCCCATGTCCACGTGGGTTTCCTCCGGGTGCTCTGGTTTCCCCCACAGTCCAAAGACATGCAGGTTAGGTTAACTGATGACTCTAAATTGACCGTAGGTGTGAGTGTGAATGGTTGTCTGTGTCTATGTGTCAGCCCTGTGATGACCTGGTGACTTGTCCAGGGTGTACCCTACCTTTCGCCCGTAGTCTGATTAGCTTACCTGAGCTATCTGTCGCTAGTTTGCAGTGTACAGGGTATTTCGCACACTATTTATAACCATCACATTAAAAGTTATGTGTTGTTTTGATGCCTGTTTGTTTCCCAAATATATACATCTGTGTCTTAATGGGTGAATAAAAGGCATCGAGTTAAATATTATTGTAGAAAGGGGCTTTATGAAGTTCAGTCCATTTACTTGCTTTGGTTTACGGGGAAGATTTGCCACATCAAATATGGCGGACACTCTGATGTATCCCAGCAACGGGGCCACCAGCTCAGTGCGGTGTCTATGTTTATATGTCTATGGATTCACTTCCTGGTTTTCACCGCTGCCTTTATAGACCAGTTCACACATATTGCCATGCATGCGCAGGGGTCAAAGGTCGAGGCCTCATCGGAGATGAAAACATGGCGGCAAACAAGCCAAACCTTAGCAAATATGCCTTATGGAAGAAGGCAGAATTGCAGAGGCATATGAGAGAACAGGGATTGCCAACTACCATGGGGGTAGAAGAGTTAAGGGCGCTTGCATATGCCACAGATATTTTGAAAATCCAGCCTGTACCGTCCAAGGAAAACGAAGAAAAATCGAGGTATGTACCCGGTGATACTGCCACGCCCACTGCAGTTTTTGATAGGTCAACGTCTCATAATTATAGTTCTATATCTGACACGGAGAAATAATATAAGTCATGCTGCCTACCAGATTACAGTCATTTGTTTTATTTTATCAGTACTAGTATCACTAACTATACTCATCAGTCATGTACTTCAGGTACATCTGACCCTCAGCCTGCTGCCTCAGCAGCTGACCTTGCTATATCAACTTTGTCCAAACCTGACTCTCCACCGAAAGGCAGGAACAAACCAGCAGCCAAAAAGACCAGGCGAAGAAAGACCCGAAAGGACAGTGGGGACATAACAGAAAATGATGACAATAGCGTAGGATGTGATCAGTGCTATAAGTGGTATCATTGGGGGTGTGTGGGCTTTGATGTTTGCTGTCTTGATAATGACTGGTTATGTTCAAATTGCTCAGATTGTTAAATTGTAATGTCACTGGTGAACTTCTCGCATGCAGGTCTTTTGTTAATACTTATCAGTAGTTCATCAGAACTTCAGTGTTTTTATACCATTTAGTATTACTTTATCATGTATTAAGCTGTACTAGTAGTGTTAGTGTTTTATGTATTTAACCGTGTATTATATGTAGTAAACTGTAGTAAAAATATTACTTGCAAAATTTTTAATTCATTAAAACAAAAATATAATTGATCAACATCTACTCCTGTTAACCAAAAGGTAGTGGGAATATGTGAAATGCATTATTCTTTGCTTAGTATATTTAATAGTAGACAAGGATGTTTCATTTTTGTGTCCATTTACTTTTCATTTTGTGAAATCTGTGAAATTTAAAAATTAAAATTTAATATAAATTACAAGGCTTCCATCATTTTGGGACTAGTAGTAGTCATTACTGGTGTAAGAACTACAGTCACAGAAACTTGTCAGATTTTTATTACAACCAACATTTTACATTTTAAGGCACATAAAAATCAAGATAATACTGTTGTGTATATACAGACAATGATTATTGGCGAAAGTGAAAATCAAGGCGGGTCCGTGAACATGAATCTGACAGCTGACAAGATCGGGATATAAACGAACTTTTGCGTTGTTCAGGTGAAAAATGAGGAGTATGCGCACTGCACAGTTTGTGTGCGAGATATAAAAGTTGCGGCGTCTGGAGTTTATGACGTGAGGGAACACATGAGGTCCAAACTACATCAGCGAAATTTGCACCAGAAACAGAATCAGCCGCAAATGACGATGTTTGCAAAGTCTAAGACCGATGATCAACCAACAAGTGTAATAAGAGCAGAAGTTACGATCTGTAATTTTATTGCTCAGCACAATTTGCCGCTAGCCGTTGTGGACCACCTGACAAGATGTTGCAGAAGTTCCCATGGGAAGATGATGTTCTCCGTGACCTGGTTGTACTTGACCCTGCAAAAAGAGCAGACCTGGATTACACCAAGAGTAAGCACTGTCCATCATTTTAACTGAAGTACAAAAAAGAGGAAACCACATGAGACAATTTTGAGTACATTTTTATTGCTGATTAATTAGAAACTTTGCTGTTAGAATAGCATGTTATACCTTCTACAGTGGTATTTTGATATGAGCAGGCTAACATTAAACATACAAGTTTTATGCTTTTTTTGTACAGATTTGCACATACCCAATAACATGTTTCATTTACTTTTGCAGTTGTCTCCCTTGCCAACAAGTTCACTCCCTTGGTGAACCAGGAGGAACTCAAAGAGGAGTTTGAGGAATACCAGCTCCTGGAGGATATAGATATAAAGCTCCTGGATGCAGATGAGAAGCCCATCAGGATTGATGTGGTGTAGAGTTCCATCCTGAAGATGGTTACACCCATGGGACAGGAGAGATTTCCAAACCTGAGAAAAACTATGGAGGCATTGCTGTGTCTACCTCACAGCAATGCTGACTGTGAGAGGGTATTCTCACAGGTCAGGAAAATCCACACTGACTGCAGAAAAAACCTGGGCACAGACACCCTTACTGCACTACTGCAATGCAAACTGAACACAGACTTCTGTTGTGACATCACCCCCACAGAAAGGCAGTTACAGCTGGTAAAGAAGGCTGCCAGTGATTATAATCAAGATCATATGTAAACATGACTGACTGTGGACAAAAATGGTGAAGTTTGAGTGCTTTCTCTGGCTATATGAAAAGTTGACTGTGGACAAAAATGGTCTCTGTGAAAAGTATCCCATTGAAATGGGAGCAGCCTACACTTTGACTGACAGTGCACAGACAGTGGAGTTTGAGTGTTTTCCCTGAGTCTGTGAAAAGTATTTTCAGCCTACCCTATGAACAATAGGATAGCAGTAAATGTGTATTGTACAAATGTACATGAAAATAAAAGTTTGGTGCGATTCGAAGGCTATAAGGATTTTATGGATTTCTTCCTCTGATACTACAGGTGAACACCCAAAGGGGTTGACATGTATGAGCTGACTACGGGCGAAAGGCGGGGTACACCCTGGACAAGTCACCAGGTCATCACAGGGCTGACACATAGACACAGACAACCATTCACACCTACGGTCAATTTAGAGTCACTAGTTAACCTAACCTGCATGTCTTTGGACTGTGGGGGAAACTGGAGCACCCAGAGGAAACCCACGCGGACAACATGCAAACTCCGCACAGAAAGGCCCTCGCCGGCCACGGGGCTCAAACCCGGACCTTCTTGCTGTGAGGTGACAGCACTAACCACTACACCACCGTGCTGCCCCTGGTTGTAATCAAAATATAATTTAACTTTAAGTTGTGAGAATGATTACATTTTAATGCAGAGTGTAAATCTGCAACTTGTTCAGATGTGATATAAGTAATGATATCTTCACTGTAAATGACTCTGAATGATAGTGTACATTCCCTTGCACCTCGTAAGAAGCAGCTATTCAAAACGCTCCAGCCAGAGTCATTAGAACACAGGATCGGGAAATCTGTGATATTTGAGCTGAAAAAGAACAACACCAGGCGAAATAAAGATCTGCTTCACACTCGCCATGTTCTCCTCAATACCTGTCAAAAATACCTGAATCTTCGAGGATCCAGCAGCATCCTAGCAGTCAGCAAGGGGAGCATTTTGTCACTGGCTGCATCAAAGTGCATGAAACGAGAGAAGATGAAAAAAGAGTGAGGAATATTACAAAAGTGTTTCCTGCCCCATCCCTGACAAAAAGCTTGTCTCATCAAAAACCGGCCAGGCTGCATCACTGTTGACAAAGCCCTTGAGAGAAGTCTACGATGACTTTGTTGCCGCACAACCAGCAGGGTCAACGAAGGTCAGCTTCTCTCACTTTTTGCCAAGTGCAAACCCAGGTACATTTATCCATGGCAAGACTGGCGGCTGAGAATGTGTCTGTGTGAGTATTGCACAAACATTGACCTGAAGCTTCGTACCCTAAATGCCATCACTGGAAGGACAGACAATGCTGCTCGCATCAGGCATGGCTACCATGCCATCGATCTCCTGACCTGTGGTCCGGATGAAGGAATATGGCAAAAGAAGTGTGCATACAGGGAGTGTGTAGAGTGCCAAGACCAGACACTGAAGCAGCACACAGCGTGGCTCCTACAACACCAGCACCCCCTGACCTGGTTGTAATCTCATGTAATTATCTCTAGCCGCTTTATCCTGTTCTACAGGGTCATAGACAAGCTGGAGCCTATCTCAGCTGACTACGGGTGAAAGGTGGGGTACACCCTGGACAAGTCGCCAGGTCATCACAGGGCTGACACATAGACACAGACAACCATTCACACTCACATTCACACCTACGGTCAATTTAGAGTCATCAGTTAACCTAACCTGCATGTCTTTGGACTGTGGGGGAAACCGGAGCACCCGGAGGAAACCCACGTGGACATGGGGAGAACATGCAAACTCCACACAGAAAGGCCCTCGTCGGCCACAGGGCTCGAACCCGGACCGTCTTGCTGTGAGGTGACAGCACTAACCACTACACCACCGTGCCACCCCTGGTTGTAATCAAAATATAATTTAACTTTAAGTTGTGAGAATGATTACATTTTAATGCAGAGTGTAAATCTGCAACTTGTTCAGATGTGATATAAGTAATGATATCTTCACTGTAAAAAGAAACTAGTAAAGAAAAAAAAACATGTATTTCCATGTTATGTGAGTGATGAAAAAGCAAATAATTGAATAAATCAATGGGATATTGTGTGACAGTTTCAAACTTTTGTCTGTGTATTACTATTATGCTAATTGATAATTTAGTACAAAATAAGGGGTGTATCTACATGATATCCTGCAGGCACAACAAAGTAAAGTTTAATAAAATGTATGATAACTGATGAACATTCGAAACTAAGGAGTAAAATTTAAAAATAATGATAACAAATATGTTTTTGTTTTTCTGTCCAATAATTGCATTTAAAGAAACAAATATATGCACATAAAAAGATATTCCTTGGTTATAAAAGAGGGTTTTTAAATGCATATATGTTTCCATGTTATGCGAGTGAACTTCAGAACATAGTTAAAATTTTCCACAGTGGAGGCCAAATAAAGCAAGATGCTATCTTTATTCTTATTAAACATGACAAAAGAAACATTGAGTGTTAAGTAAATGCAAAAAAAAATTTGTAAAATTAGAAAATGTATTTTTTGACCATAATGTCCCAAATGAGAGACCAGTTTCTGAGACGGACCCATATACAAACTACTTGGCACTAATGTTTCCTTCAGATCATAAGGAACAGGTGCATATAAATTACAACAAAACAAACAAACAAAAGAAAAACACATTTATGAGGCTCAGGCTTTTCTTGTAAATCATGCTCTTCAATTATGTTTAAAAGTTTAATTGCATCTTTCATTTTTGTGACCTGAATGGCTTTAGTGTAAGAAAGAAACTCATTATGAAATCCACAACACCTAGGTTTCACCTTCATGTACTTCCATCTGTGGATATAGAATTTACAAAGGATAATAATGACTGTGGCAGTGGGGGCGTGGTCAAGCATCGGTCTGTGACCGGAGGGCAGAGTCAGGGAAGGTAAGTGGCAGAATCACTACACCTGATGTGAATTAACCTGTGCTTGTGTGTCTTCCCAGCAACCACACCCTATATAAGGAGAGAGAGGGCAGAGGAAGGGAGCTCTCTCCCTCACCAGATGACTTGTGTGTGTGTGTGTGTGTGTGTGCGCGCGCGCGCGCAACTGGGAGAGTGTGGAAAGTTAAAAGCTGAAAAGCTAAAATAAAAGAGTTTTGGAACTCAGTTCTGGCCTGCCGTACTTCTGTGCTCCACCCACCCATACAAACTGTCACAATGACATTCACCAAAAAGTCATTTTTCCTGTTGTCCATAAACAATTTCCTTTTGAGTAAAGTTTTCCAACTGAAAAACCTTCAGGTCAAGCCAGTCATGTCCATCCAGTCACAAGGCTTCTGCAGACATACACTGGAAAAATAAATGATCAGAGGTTTCATTATTTTCACAAAACACACAATTCCTGGTTTCAATAATTAACCACTGTCGCAACAGATCACTGGATGGTACACTCCATTTAGAGTTTGAAAATGTATTTCTCTGGCTTTGGGATCTCGTCTCGTCTCATCTCATCTCGTCTTCATCCACTTATCCGGGGCCGGGTCGCGGAGGCAGCAGTCTGAGCATGGAAGCCCAAATTTCCCTTTCCCCAGACTCCTCGGCCAGCTCCTCGGGGAGAACACTGAGGTGTTCCCAGGCCAGCCGAGAGACATAGTCCCTCCAGCGTGTCCTGGGTCTTCCCCGGGGCCTCCTCCCGGGGGAACATGCCTGGAACACCTCCCCAGGGAGGCGTCCAGGAGGCATCCGAAAGAGATGCCCGAGCCACCTCAGCTGATTCCTCTTGATGTGGAGGAGCAGCAGCTCTACTCCGAGCTCCTCCCGAGTGACTGTGCTTCTCACCCTATCTCTAAGGGAGCGCCTAGCCACCCTGCAAAGGAAACTCATTTCGGCTGCTTGTATCCGCGATCTTGTTCTTTCGGTCATTACCCAAAGCTCATGACCATAGGTGAGAGTCGGAATGTAGATCGACCGGTAAATCGAGAGCTTCACCTTTTGGCTCAGCTCCTTCTTCACCACAACGGACCAGTAAAGCGACCGCATCACTGCGGAGGCTGCACCGATCCGCCTGTCGACCTCACGCTCTATCCTTCCCTCACTCGTGAACAAGATCCTGAGATACTTAAACTCCTCCACTTGAGGCAGGACTTCTCCACCAACCTGGAGAGGGCAAGCCACCCTTTTCCGGTCGAGAACCATGGCCTCGGACTTGGAGGTGCAGGATTCCTTCCGGCCCCTGGCTGAGCCTAGAAATTCTGTCCATAAAAATTATGAACAGAACCAGTGACAAAGGGCGGCCCTGCCAGAGTCCAACATGCACTGGGAACATGTCTGACTTACTGCCGGCAATGTGAACCAGACTCCTGCTCCGTTCGTACAGGGACCGGACAGCCCTTAGCAAAGAGCCCCGAACCCCATACTCTCGAAGCACCCCTCACAGAATACCACGAGGGACACGGTCGAATGCCTTCTCCAGATCCACAAAGCACATGTGGACTGGTTGGGCAAACTCCCATGAACCCTCGAGCACCCTATGAAGGGTATAGAGCTGGTCCAGTGTTCCGCGATCAGGACGAAAACCGCATTGTTCCTCCTGGATCTGAGGTTCAACTATTGGTCAAATTCTCCTCTCCAGTACCCTGGAGTAAACCTTCCCTGGGACGCTGAGAAGTGTGATTCTCCTATTATTGGAGCATACTCTCCGGTCCCCTTTCTTAAAAAGAGGGACCACCACCCCAGTCTGCCACTCCAGAGGCACTGCCCCCGACCGCTACGTGATGTTGCAGAGGCGTGTCAGCCAAGACAGCCCCACTACATCCAGAGACTTGAGATACTCAGGGCGGATCTCATCCACCCCCGGTGCCTTGCCACCGAGGAGCTTGCAAACCACCTCAGTGACTTCGGCTTGGGTAATGGACGAGTCCACCTCTGAGTCCTCAGCCTTCGCCTCCTCAATGGAAGACATGACGGTGGGATTGAGGAGATCCTCAAAGTATTCCTTCCACTGCCCGACAATGTCCCCAGTCGAGGTCAACAGCTCCCCACCCGCACTGTAAACAGTGTTGGCAGAGTACTGCTTCCCCCTCCTGAGGCGCCGGACGGTTTGCCAGAATTTCTTCGAGGCCGACCAATAGTCCTTCTCCATGGCCTCCCTGAACTACTCCCAGTTCTGAGTTTTTGCCTCCGCATCTGCCCGAGCTGTGGCATGCCTGGCCTGCCGATACCTGTCAGCTATCTCAGGAGTCCCGGAGGTCAACATGGCTCGATAGGACTCCTTCTTCAGCTTGATGGCATCTCTCACTTCCGGTGTCCACCACTGGG
Source organism: Neoarius graeffei (assembly GCF_027579695.1). Taxonomy (NCBI): domain Eukaryota; kingdom Metazoa; phylum Chordata; class Actinopteri; order Siluriformes; family Ariidae; genus Neoarius; species Neoarius graeffei. The sequence goes on along the minus strand of NC_083571.1, from coordinate 27,558,945 downwards.
TTCGTGGATTGCCGCCACGACAGGCACCAGAGACCTGGCGGCCACAGCGCCGAACAGCTGCGTTTACAATGGAGGTAGAGAACATGGTCCACTCAGACTCAATGTCCCCCGCCTCCCTCGGAAGCTGGAAGAAGCTTTCCTGGAGGTGGGAGTTAAAGACCTCCCTGACAGAGTGCTCGGCCAGACGTTCCCAGCAGACCCTCACCATATGTTTGGGCCTGCCAGGTCTGTCCAGCTTCCTCCTCCGCCAGCGGATCCAACTCACCACCAGTTGGTGATCAGTTGACAGCTCAGCCCCTCTCTTCACCTGAGTGTCCAAGACATAGGGCCGGAGATCAGATGAAACGACAACAAAGTCGATCATCGACCTCCGACCTAAGGTGTCCTGGTGCTACGTGCACTTATGGACACCCCTATGCTCGAACATGGTGTTTGTTATGGACAAACCGTGACTAGCACAGAAGTCCAATAACAAAACACCACTAGGGTTCAGATCGGGGAGGCCGTTCCTCCCAATCATGCCCCTCCAGGTGTCACTGTCGTCGCCCATGTGAGCATTGAAGTCCTCCAGTAGAACAATGGAGTCCCCAGTCTGAGCACCTCTCAGTACCTCTCCCAGGGACTCCACAAAGGCCGGATACTCTATACTGCTATTTGGTCCATAGGCACAAACAACAGCAAGAGCTCTCTCCCCAATCCGAAGGCGCAGACAGGCGACCCTCTCATTCACTGGGGTAAACTCCAACACATGGTGGCTGAGCTGGGAGCTATAAGCAAGCCCACACCAGCCCGCCGCTGCTCACCATGGGCGAATCCAGAAAAGTGGAGAGTCCAGCCCCTCTCGAGGAGCTGGGTTCCAGAGCCCAAGCTGTGCATGGAGGTGAGCCCGACTATCTCTAGCCGGTACCTCTCAACCTCCCGCACAAGCTCAGGCTCTTTCCCCCCCAGCGAAGTGACATTCCATGTCCCAACAGCTAGCCACTGTGTTCGGGGATCAGGTCGTCGAGGCCCCTGCCTTCGACTGCCACCCAATCCACACTGCACCAGCCCCCTACGGCTACCTCTGTGGGTGGTGAACCCACAGGAGGTCGGGCCCAAGTCACCGCTTTGGGCTGAGCCCGGCCGGGCCCCGTGGGCAAAGGCCCAGCCACCAAGCACTCGCATACGAGCCCCAACCCTGGGCCGGAATCCAGGGTGGGGCCCTGGCTGTGCCATACCAGGCGACGTCATGGTCCTTGATTGATTATTCTCCATAAGGGTTTTGGTGAACTGCTCTTGGTCTGGCCTGTCACCTAGGACCTGTCTGCCTTGGGAGACCGTAACAGGGGCGTAATGCCCCCAACAACATAGCTCCTAGGATCATTCAAGCACACAAACCCCTCCAGCACAATAAGGTGGCAGTTCTAGGAAGGGTGGCTTTGGGATTTATCAGGAATTGTATGTATTTTCTTTGTAAAATATGAAGTTATTTTTGAGTAAATTTGTAAGATGCAATTTCTATAACAAATGGGATACAACATTGATTGATTCTTTATTGTCATTGCACATTACTATACAACAAAACACTGTTTGAGGGCTCAGATCACAGCAGCATATCAATAAATAACACACACACACACACACACACACAACCTCTTAAAAGCAGCATGGCATATAAGCAGTCGTATAAATTGTAGTATGTAATTATTTAATGTGGCCAAACACAGTAAGGTGCAGAGTGTGAGTCCAAGTCCAGATCAAGCCTCCAGCAGAGCTTTTACAGCCCTGGGGAAGAAGCTATTTTGGTGTCTTGCTGTTTGTGACTTTATGACCCTAAACCTTCCAGAGGGAAGGGTGTCAAAAAGACATTGTCTGGGGTGAGTGCAGTCAGTCCTAATCTTTGTGGCTCTGTTTCTCAGCCTGGCAGAGTAGATCTGTTCCAGGGATTGGAGAGTGGTACCAATGATTTTAGATGCAGTCCTGATGATCCACTACAGATCTTTCCTCTCTTCTGAGGTGGAGCTGGAGAACCACACTAGGGTATTTAAGTATTATTTAGATAGCCAGACTCACACTCTATTTCGGTAGGTGGTGGTAATGCTTCCAAAAGTTGTTTGCCAACTGCCATTAAAAAGGAGGAAGAAGAAGGTTGGGATCATGGACATATAAACATAGACGCCGCCTTCTGCGTAGAATCATATGTTTGTTTTTTTTCTATTTAAGAATTCATATTGTAATAGTAAATGATAGGTAACAGTAATTTATTATTCTTTAAATGAGAAATATGATGTTAGGTCTTATTTACTCAGCACTGTGTATTCAGAATTTTTGTTATCTGCAAAACTTATTCCTGTCATGCTCCGCCCCGGACATCCACTCCAGAGCTTACGGATCTCCCACATCAGCGCCGATCGAAATTTGGGATGGGAATTCGATCCTGCCTGCTTCCCCGTTCAGCGAGCGCTCACCTGGATTCACTCATAGACATATAAACGTAGACGTTGCATTCTGCATAGACTCATATGTCATCCTCGCCGCCATATTGGATGTGGCAAAGTGGAGATTCTTCAACCGTCTCTGGTATAGCGTCTAGACAGTAGCCGAGAATAAAGATGCCTCATTCATGTGCTGCGTTTAACTGTACCAACAGGTTTACCGTCCAAATGAGATCACATGGGATTACCTTTCACAGGTGAGACTGGAAAAAAATACTTTTCATTGTATTTGGTCATTATAACGTAATTTTACAAACAGATTTTTCTGACTTTGTGGCTAATATGAAGTCTCGCGCATAATAGCCACTCAGTGAAACCTGTCTCCAAACAACGAAGTATTTCCTTTGTAACTACGCTGATTGTTGTTAGTTGCTTATCTAACTTTTCACATACTATGTAGGTTTCCCAAAAATAAAGACATGAAAAAGCAGTGGGAGACAGCTGTGCGACAGGAAGGGTTTTCTGCTACTCCGTCATCCATGCTCTGCAGTGAACACTTCAGAACGGAGGATTTTGACAGAACAGGTCAGACAGTCAGGATCAGAGAGGGAGCTGTTCCTTCAGTCTTCAGTTTCCCAGCTCATCTCCACCGGGTAGGTGTATAGTTATAAGCAGTGAGAATTAGATAATACAGTGCCACACTATGATGAACGTTTTTGAACGTATGATGAATGTTTTTAACCTTTCTGAATGTGAAGGAATCAGTGATGTATTTTGTTTTGGTATGACGCTTCAGCAGCGTAAGCACAGCACATTATTCTACACGATCCCCGCTGAGCTCCAAAACATGCCTTGATGTGTAGATGTGTAGATATCGTTAGTAGCCTACGATAGTAGCAGCGGAATTAAAAAAAAAAAAAAACAAGTTTCTGATAGCTTGATTCCGGTATAGGCCTGCTGCATGTTGAGGAAATTTAGGTCACACCTCCCACGGAATATTGAAGGGTATTTCGCACACTATTTATAACCATCACATTAAAAGCTGTGTTGTTTTGATGCCTTTTTGTTTCCCAGATATATACGTGCTTGTCTTAATGGGTGAATAAAAGGCATCAAGTTAAATATTATTGTAGAAAGGGGCTTTATGAAGTTCAGTCCATTTACTTGCATTGGTTTATGGGGAAGATTTGCCACATCCAATATGGCGAACACTCTGACGTATCCCAGCAACTGGCCACCAGCTCAATGCGGCGGCGTTTATATGTCTATGGTTGGGATAAGCGTCCTCCAGTCAGTTCATTACTGGAATAGACTCAGGGAGAAATCTAGCATCTGCCCTGCAAGCTCGATTTCTACGGATTGTTATGAATTTGCTACTGAGCAGGTAAGGAGCCAGCCTTTTATCAAGCAGTGTATGCAATGGGCCAAAGACTGTAATCTACTTGAAATGGTCCCAGTGAAGAGCTCTTATTGGGGCTCAATCCCGGTTTGGCTGCTTCCCTCATTTCTAGTTGATTTTAGGTTGCATGAATATAAACACAATGATGAGGTGGAATTTTGTAGTGAGTCCGCAGTAGAGTATATTCGGCTTAACTGGAACTCATCTCTGCAAATATACACAGACGGATCCAAAGACCCAGATTCAGGGAAGGTAAGCTGTGCTTTTTACATCCCACAGCTAAATGTCCGAAATGGGTACAGGCTCAGTGACAACATTGCTGTCTTCACGGCAGAATCTGTGGCCATTATAAAAGCCCTGCAGTGGGTAATGGAAGTGAGACCTAACAGTGTAGTGATATGCTCTGACTCTTCTTCAGTCCTGCAGTGCTTAAGAGTCCATTCTTCAAACGCTAGGCCTGATCTAATTATGGACATTCTGATGAGTGTGAATGAGTTACATAAATTGGGTTGTGAAGTATCTTTTCTATGGGTTCCTGCCCATATAGGCATTGAAGGGAATGAGGAGGCAGACAAACTTGCAAAAGAATCCTTAAAAAAAGACTCAATTTCTGCCCCAATTAGACCAGGGAGAACAGAATTAAGGAGTAAGTTGATGGAGGGGGTTATTCGAACGTGGCAATACCAATGGGATAGGGATGTAAAGGGTAGGCATTTGTATGCAATCCAACCGTCAGTCTGCTCACAAAGCATTATATCTGGGAATAGGTCTGAGCAAGTCGTATTGTCCCGTCTCAGATTGGGGCACTGTGCCTTAAATTCAAATTTACATCTGATTCATAAACATAGGGATGGATTATGCGATGTTTGCAAAGTTCCTGAGACAGTTTTCCACAGTTTATTAGAATGCAAGATGTATAGTGAGTACAGGCATACACTGATAACTGACCTATTCAGCTTGGGTGTTACCACTATTACCCTCCCTGCTCTGCTGCAAGTGAAGGATCCAAAAGTAACTTCATGCCTAATTAGATTTTTAAAATCCTCTGGCCTTTTTGCCAGAATATGAGACTGATGGTCTAGTAGTGGACATAATTATCCTGTAGGTGGCGGTAATACACCGAGTAGTGTCTAATCCGCCATTTCACTTAGAAGAAGAAGAAGCGTCCTCCAGTCCAGGTGGTGGCGGTAACGCGTCCAGTAGCTGCTTCTCCAACCGCCAGAAAACACTGGAGAAGAAAAAAAACTGCTGCTCGTCTGAGCCGCTTTAGCCCCTCGAGTTATAAAAATAAAAACACGTTATTGTGTCTGGCTCTGAGGATTTAAAATCCTGAGGTAAGTTAAACTGAAGGTGTGTGGTCGAATCCCAAATATCTCCACTTTATAGTTTTAGGAACTACGTTTAGTATGAAATAATGCCTTGTGCACCCTAGATAGTGCACTATTTATCCAAGGAGAGAGTTGTAGTTTGGCTAACCTGTTTAGTTGTATATTGAAAGTATTTAAATCTTCACTTCAAGTTTTTTTTCCATCACGGGTTGTTTTTTTTTCTCTTTCTCTAAATTGCGACTTCCTCGCAATTCCAACTTTTTATTTCTCAAAATTTCAACTTGATTTCTCACAGCCTTTTTTTCCTCGGGGTTTTTATTTTTTATTATTATTATTAAGCTAATCAGGCAGAATGACCCCCTCTGCAGTGTGTTGAGCAGAAAGCTTTACACATTGAAAATGGATGAAATCATAGGGGACTGTTTTAGGCATGGTTTCCCGAACCGGGAGGTCTTGTTGTTGGAAGAATCGTATGGTGTTGAGCTCGAAGCCTCTGATCCCTGGAGAGAGAGAACTGTGTCTAATGCCGCTTTTCCACTACAAACGCGGCTGAGCCGAGCCGTGCCGTGCCGAGTCGAGCTGAGCGGGGCTGTTGGAGTTGCATTTCGACTACAACCGCGCTGAACCGTGCTGGCTGGAAGTGGGTGGACACATTGGGTGGAGTTAGCGAAAGTGGGTGGACGTCAGGTGATGTCGTTAAGCAGCGCAAACAGTGACATCAGTGACAGTGGCGGAACAAGTCAGAGCCGGGCCGGGGGCGGGGCAAATGACCGGGCCCTTTATTAAAGCTTATCATAACATCATTTTAGGCTACAAAATGTCCGCAACTGCGGTGTTTACCAATTTCAACACTACCGGGTGCAACTATATGTTATGTAGTACATCAAGTCCTTCAAACGAACATGTAACTCAGAAACAAAAAACATTAGGATACTGTACATGGCTCATAATAAAACATCAATAGCGCACATTATTTGAAGGGCATACGAATGAGCGCTCAGAGGTTGCAACGGTGACAGGAGTCAGAAATAAAAGGAGGGCGGTGCAAACCTCACTGAATGCACTGTGTTTACCAATTTCAACACTCCGGGGTGTACATTAAGTTCTTCAAACGAACATGTAACTCAGAAACAAAAAAACATTAGGCGACATACTGTACATGGCTCATAATAAAACATCAATAGCCTACTGCGCGCATTATTTGAAGGGCATACGGCGAGCCTTGCGCTCCGCGAACTCGTCCACGATGCTCTGTATGTCACTGATTCAGTGAGCTTTTAAGCGGTAGTCTCACGACCCGGATAGTAAACAATAAACATGGAGGACATGGAGTCGTTAGTGTTGCTGGTCTTGGTGCTGTGGCTTGTTGTCACCTACAACGCCAACAGATACTGGCAAGAGCGTATAGATGAGGCGAGGCGCATAAGGCTTCAGAAATTCTCGTAATTCGTAATTATTCTTCTTCCGGGTTTGCGGTGTTTACAGATCCCAGCGCGCTCGCGGGGCGTGTGTGGGCATGTGAGGACACGCCTCCTCACCAATCAGTGCACAGGGGAGTGTCTGCTCACGCCCCCAACCTCAGTCGGCACGGTTTGGCTCGCTTCAGCCCCACTCCAAAACGGTGCGAGTTTTAGGGGCTAAGCAGGGCTGAAACGAGCTGAGTCGTGCTGGTTTTTGGTAGTCGAAACGCGAGCCGTGTCGGGCTGAAGTGAGCTGAAGTGAGCTGAAAAAGGGTAGTGGAAAAGGGCCATAACAGTTAGCTCTGGCAGCAATGAAACCTCTTACTTTAACTCAGGGCTAAAGGCCATGAGCAAGATCAATGTAATTCTCCTATTTTATATTAATCTTTTGTCAAATATCTGTCACATTTTGCATTTTGTGCAATTTTTTTTTTTTTTTACCTTGCACAATACCAGAAAAATTCAGTTGAAATCAAGCCATTAGAGGCGAATTCGTCCGCCTCTGAAAAAAACTTGGCATTTGGATTTCCCGGCAAACATTGATTTTCGTGACGTTGCGTGCGGGACGCCGCCCTCTGAATCCTACGTCAGTGCTGGTTTGTTTGAGAAAACGACCTGGTGGTTTTCTGCAAATTTCTTCAATGTTATCGCGTAATTATTAAAATGGTTAACAGATGTATCGTAGGAGGCTGTAGCAACACCAATCATGATGGGATTAGTACTCATCGTTTCCCAAAAGCCCGGACGATGAGAGAGAAATGGGAGCGCTTTGTGCGAGGCACCCGGAAAAAGGTGAGGACCAAAGCAGAGCCGAGAAAAAGACCAAGAAAATCGGCAATTCACAAGTCGACTGTTGCCAGGGTAAGAAATAAGAGAGACTATAGAGTAGACCCCGAAGCCGTTTGTTTTCAGGATAATGGCTGGCTGATGAAATTATTGGCTGGCTAGCTGACTCAGCCAAAACCTTAATGGCTGCTGCAGCCACCAAAATGTTTATGGCTACAAATGGCTGATACTGGACGTCACTGTGTGGCATATATCCGGGCGAACGGATCAAACAAATGGGGGGAATAAATAGCAAATTACCACAGGTCCCCTGGTCTCTTACTTCATTGTAAATATAAATCTAGCAAGATTGTAGTTCAATGCTAATAATAAGCTAATCTGGATTGTTCGAGGAAGGCATCTAGCGATCTACTCTCACTAGCAATGACCAGTGAAGGACTGGCAGCTATCTTACTACGATGAAAGTAGAGTGGTGGAGTACTTTTTTTTTATCAATCTCGAAGTATGTGAAACAAACAAACAAAAAAAAAATACCTTTACACTTTCCCTCAGCAGCGGCAAAGAATGCAGCCATCTCGTCGATATCGGAGTCGATTGATGCTCTGGGTGGGTTCCCGGGTTCCCCAGTGTATCGTGGTAACGGTGTGAGGGGCGGGAAGCCAGACAGGTAGTCACAACGGCAAGCTTGTGGTGGCTCTCTGTGCTGTGATATCAGTTCTAAATCTCTACAGCGTATGCCTATACGTCTCTATTGTGTTACTACTAGTGTGTACAGTTGATCATGTTTGTGTCACTTTTCTTGTAGCTCATGATGTGGATAAACCCATTATTTGATGTACACAATTCTTAGTGGCTCAGCCAAATTTTATTAGATAGCGGCTCAAATTGGCTTACAAAATTATTGGCTGGCGGCGGCTCAAATTCTAAATGGCGGTTTTAGCGGCGCCTGGCGGCGGCTTCGGGGTCTACGAGGGCTTTCGCGTGACGTCACCGCTTCGCGAGATTTTGTTAGGGCGCCATATTGGAAGACCAAGTACACATCTATGTAAGTACATACATACATAAAACAAACTACACCTGAAATGTAGCAGCAAATTTTCTCTTATTAACATGTTAAGTGTTTTTTTTTTTTTTTTACTACATTAACAGTTGTTCCATTCTATGAAAGACCTGTTCAGAATTTGTTCATTTATATTTCATATAATAATCGGTGCAGATTAAATGAAATTCTCCACTATCATGTTAAAAAAAAATTATAGCACTTGACCACTATTGCAATCTGTATTCATGCTGTTATGGATTTTTTTTTAATTTCATAATTTATTTTTAATTTACTACTTATCTCTTTTTTTTATTTATTTATATATATTTGAATTATTTGGACATGGGGGAAAAACTATATTTAAAATCCAAAGAGGGATGGAGGGAGGAAAATTAAAACAAGAAAGAAATGAAATACATAACATAAATGTGATAAAATTAAGGATGTTTTTATTCAGTAAACATTTAAAAAAAATGTTCTACAACACTCTAGCCTAGTGACTTACCAGTAACAAAATGGTCTGAACATATTCTGTACTGTTGTAGACGAGAAGTATTCAGATCCGCTCTGCATAAAGCAGCTAAATACTCTGTCTCCTGGCAGAAAGCTCCTTGGTTTGCTTGTGTCTCAATCACAGCTGGTATTCTGTAGAAAGACTTCTTTTCACCTTTCCTATTAGCTTTGTTAGAACACCCTAACACAGCACAAAAGTTTACCATTGTAGGTTTTTGATGATCCAAGTGCCTCGTGGGTTCAAATACCGCGCGCTGCCGTTATTTCCCCCTAATCACAAGTTTGTTGGTCTTCCAATATGGCGCAGGGTTTGTTTACTTCCGGTTTCAGGTGACGTCAGTGAAAGGGGTCTATACTCTAAATTAGGTGTTCCTGTGTTTGTGTGGTACACGGATAATGTTATTTATTGACGCACACGAAAGTGCTGGGCGATAATACGCTTACTTAGATTAGATAGAACTTCATTGATCCCTTTGGGAGGGTTCCCTCAGGGAAATTAAAAAGATACAGTCCACAGCCTGGTAAAAAGCAGCCAAAGTAGAGTCCAAAGTAGCATGGTTAAAGTCCCCAGAATTGATGATAAATGCCTGAGGGTGCTGTGTCTGCCACCTTGCTATGACAGAGTGAATCCCCTCACATGCTGCGTCTGCCCTCGGAGGGATGTAAACACAGATGGTGATGCTAGCGGCTCCAAGTCCGGGCAACATAAGACTGTTTTTACGGAGAAATGTCCCGGGTTACACCAGCGGTTGTTCACGTGGATGATGAGTCCCCCACCTTTGCCTTTCCCGCATGCTTTAATGTCTCTGTTGGCTCTCACAGCAGTGAATCCCCGCAGGTCCACGTTAGCATCCAGTACAAGGTGTGTTAGCCATGTCTCCGTAAAAATAAATAAGCTGCTCTCCCGGTAAATCCGCTGGTTGTTCAGTGCGGATAGCTTGTCGACCTTATTCGGCAGCGAGTTCACATTCCCCATGATGATGGAGGGAATGGATGGTTTATAGCGCCACCGGTTGTCCGCTAGCCTAGCCTTTAGCTTAGCCCCAGCTTTGCAGCCCCTGGGTTTCCTCCTCAGCTCCGCCAGGAGGGGGTGTCGTATCCCGGCTCGTCCCATTGTTTTCAGGACCAGCAGCTCCTCTATCGAATAAGCGAGAAAACTGGCTCCTGGTTGTGTGTTAAAGTTAAAAATATCCATGGGATATGAAGAAAAACACACTGTCTTTGTAAGAAGAGCAGAAAAGTCAAAACATGGAAAAAAAGAGGTTTAAAGAGCTAAAAACTACAGAGCTACTGGAGAGGCAGCCATCTCACACAGCACCCAAGGTCACATTTTCTTTACATTTTACTTCACATGTATCAAGGGATATCCAGCGTGTCAGGGCTTGAGATCTTGGGACCTGTCAAACACATTAAATGTATATCAGGCCTTTAGATTACACTAATTTGGGCATATCAAAGGAGCGAAGCGACTGCGCGAATGAGCGTAGCGATAAATACATAAAACAAAAATCTCCTTAGTATGAGTCTCATAAAGAACATTGAATATTTGGCACAACAAGATGATTATATCATATCATGGTCACGTGATGTTTTGGTTGGCAAGAGGCTATTTATAAATGGCCGATCGGAGTTATCGGGTCATAAATCATGGTAGTGTGTTATCGGCTGTACATACGGATTTGATAAGAATGATCCCAAGAGCTTTTACCGTATTCCAAAAAAACCTGAAGCTCGCTGAAAGCTTTGGAAGTGGGAACCTACTGACAATGACCGTGTTTGCTTTCGACACTTTATATCTGGTAAGACACATGACTTTTTTATTTTTTTTGTTTTGCAGTTTAATATTATGATGCAGGCCTAGAAATTCATATATTTTTTTCACAAGCCAGCCGGACTAGTTACCTTCCAAAGTAACTAGCCAAACAGAAAATCAACTAGCCAAAATTTGTGCATGTATGAATTTTATTCATAATTACTCATTCACTTATTAACTTATTTTTATTGTGATAACCTTTGACTAATATATTAATTATTTTGTTTACCTTTTTCATGGGTGTGTTCTACCCTCGGAAAACACGACAAAGAGTTTCGTAGATGGTAGCTGTCTGGCCAGCCTCGTGTTTTTTTTTTTTAAAGTAAGTTGTCTTCATGCCTTCCTTTGACAGGTACCGGACTATGAAGATGTTGTGTTTCTCCATAGTCCTATCTGTCGACTCGTCAAGGCCAACTCCGATAAAGGGGCTCTTCTGGAGTTCTTTGATGAGACTAGTAACGAGCACTTGCAATGTAAAAATGAATACAAAAATCTTATGGGTTGTATATCTAATATACTTTTTTATAGGATTCTTCTAGTCAGCTGAGTTGTTCATTGTCCACCTATTGTCAGAATAAACCACCTATAAAACCTAAAAAGCCCCAAAACAATAGGTTAGTAATAAATTGGATAACATCAAACTAACCTTATCCAAGGAAGCAAAGTTGAATACCGTTGGTGATTCTTTCGTGCAGTTTCCACCCCTCCTTAGGTTGATGTCCTGCACTCCATGGTTTTGCTGAAATTTTAGGAAGGATGGATATTTCCTGAAAGAAGAAAATGCATTTTCTTCTAAGCAATGAGCACAAAATAAACAATGAGCACATACCCATACTGAGAGCAGTGGGCAGCAATGCTACAGCACCCAGAGAGCAATTAGGGGTTGGGTGCCTTGCTGAAGATGGCACCTGTGTGTTTGGCTGGCCATCTCCCTCTGTTGAGTGTGTTGCTGTTTTTCTCAAGTCTGTTGTTTGTTATATGGAGTATCTCACCGCTGCAGGTGTATGATCGCCTGACACTTCTTAATATTCATGAGTCTTTGGAAAAACTGTTGATCTGCAGCTCTGATGGACATTCAAAGATGCCTTCACCTTTTCTGGTGTTCATATCTCCACATCTACGGCATCTTTCCTACTGGCTACCTCGCAGCAGTCGCTGCAGAAGACGGGGAAAGCGAGGAGGAGTTCTCATTAAACTTAAATCTTACCTGGCTTCTTCTCGTCACGATCCCCGTCGTTTATTAGCCGGATCCTCCATGGACTACAGGGGCTACGATCTGCAGAGTTCCACGGAGTACAGGTATCTGTGGCTCCGACCGGTTCTCCATGATACCGGGGTGCTGCTCCCATGTTGTCGGCTAGTGCGGACCTGTCAGCGGGGTTGTGTGCTGGGGAATCTTCGCTCGCTCACCTGCTCCTCTCACCAGTCTGGCTGTTGCTCAGCTCGTACTGCGCTGATTAACACCAGATCTCTCACAAATAAGACATTTATTCTGAATGACTTCTTTACAACACATGATCTGGATTTTCTCTTGCTGACAGAGACCTGGTTGAAACCAGGTGAGAACAGTGCCTTTTCGGAGCTCCTCCCTCCTGGCTGTTCTTTTTTTCAGCACCCCGCGAGCTGCTGGTCGTGGCGACGGTCTGGCTGCGATATTTAAAGGACATGGGACATGAAACATAAATGCACGCTATATCAGTTTCTTTCCATTAAAAATATGAAATAATTGCATCAACAAATACAAAATTATCTATTAAATTCAGCAAAATCGTTATATTCGTGATGATTATATGGCATTTCTGCTCGAGCGCCGATATGCATATTTTACAACCGGAAGAGCCGCTGTCACGTGATCATACGTCACAAAAACTTTCAGGTACAGCACAAACGGGTAGATGAATATGGAGAAGTGTGAATCGTGATGACGAATGCGACAAAATAGTTTTTGTGTCTTGGATGACAAGAAAATTTTGTTTTTAGAGTGTTTAACGTACATTGAACATCATGGTGTATTGCGACCTCCCAGTCAGTCAGACGCGCTGTTACTCCTGTTAGCAATGTAGCTAGGCTCAGCATGGCCAATGGTATTTTTTGGGGCTGTAGTTAGATGCGACCAAACTCTTCCACGTTTTTCCTGTTTACATAGGTTTATATGACCAGTGACATGAAACAAAGTTCAGTTACACAAATTGAAACGTGGCGATTTTCTATGCTATGGAAAGTCTGCACTATAATGACAGGCATACTAACACCTTCTGCGCGCTTCGACAGCGCATTGATACCTTCACTCGGAGTTGTACCGTTTATTTTTTAGACAGGGCGGACGGACCAGGGCAGTCGCCCGCCTGGCCGTGCCCGACGAGGAGCGCTCTCGGCCGGTTTGGGAGGCAGACGGCAGCCCCTCCTGGAAGTGTGGTTTTACCATGGGCCTCATGCAGTAAGGATTAGTATTATAATTTTGGGTGTATCAGTTATTGATCATCATAATTCTGACTCGTTTCGCCATTTTGAATGTTTTCATCTCGGACTCTGGAAGCATTGTATCTCAATCAATCTCGAAAAATATCAGCAAAAAAAAAAACTAGCTTGCAACGGACTTTAGCTAGATCTATGATGAACTTTCAATGTATGATACAAAAATAATACTTCTTTCAACAGATCATTAGCCTTTGAGCAGAATTGTTTTTAACTTACCAGGATGTGTTATCGAGCCGACCGCTTTCAGTTTCATGGGGATTGAATGAACTCTCACTCTCAGAATCATCTGACCCGTCAGAGTAAAGACAAGATCTATGTTCATGTGAATTTCCAGCTATCGGTTCGAATTGATAGGGTCTAACTTCACATCTCTGTGAAACATCGGGAATGTCACTGTCGATGGTGTCCATTTCGGTAACCTGTTTATATTAGATACCCAAGCGCTGGCTCCTTGAAAAGTTTTTGTGACGTTACGGGTCACGTGACCGCTTAGCTAATTAACGAATCATTGTTTTACGCTGATGTATAAAAAAGTTGAATAATGTGATGATTTTCACATTTTTGATGCCCTGCAGTGATTTAGATGGCATTTCTTATGTCCTTTATACATAATTATACCCAGAAAAAAATCCATGTCCCATGTCCTTTAAGGAGAGTTTCAGATGCCGAATGTTAACCGCTTAAAATTATTCCAGCTTTGAACTGCAGTTGTTTGTGATCGCCCTTGCCTGCCCCGTGCTGTGTGCCACAGTCTATCGTCCTCCCAAATTTAATAAGGACTTTATTCAAGAGTTGTGAGTTTTTGTCTGATTTTATTGTAAAGTTTGATAAACTATTGATTTGTGGGGACTTTAATATTCATGTTTGTTGTGCAGCAAGTCAACTGGCTAATGAGTTTAAAGGCCTTTTGGATTCCTTTGGTATCACCCAGTCTCTTAATGCACCAACACATGAGCATGGGCGCACTCTCGATCTTATTTCTCACGGGCTTTCAGTTTCCCTCAGGGAAATAGTGGACACTGCCATTTCGGATCACCTCCCCATTGTTTTTGATTTTGCTGCCCCACCCCCACCCCCCACCTGCCAATAAGCCTGTTTCCCCAGCTCGTAGATGCCGTATCCTTACTTCGTCGACGGCTGGAGAGTTTGCTGTTGCCTTTAGGGACCCTCAGCTGCATGCTGACAGTGGGCTGGTTCCTTCCCTTTGCCCAGAGAGTCTACTCTCCACTTTCCATTCTACTTGTTCTGCGATTCTGGATTCTGTTGCCCCTTTTTGGCAAAAAAGCATCAAAACCAAGACAGATCCCTGGTTGAATGACCACACCCGTCTGCTTAGGCAACAATGTAGACAGGCTGAACGGCCGTGGAAAAAGGACAAACTGCATGGATTGGTTAAGGGACAGTTTCGCTGCTTACCAGAGATCGCTGAAGGAGGCCAAGTCCAAATATCTGTCTTCCATTATAGCCAATAGCTCTCATCCTCCAAGACTGCTATTTAATACTATATAGATAGTTTTCACTGATGTCACGTCATTCTGGGGAACGCCCCCCCAGCCGCCATCTTGCGGGGCAAACAAAACGGACCATCGCCACTACCGGCTACGTTATCTCGGATGAATTTATGAAGTTATATAGTCAGCTTTCTAAAATAAGGCAAGGCAAGTTTATTTATATAGCGAATTTCATGCACAGTAGCAGTTCAATGTGCTTTACAGAAGTAAAAGCAAAACAGTAAACAATAGAAAATAAAATTACATAAAATAAATGGGGAAGAAAAATAAGAATTAAACAATAGTAGAAATAAAATAATAAAATGAAGTAAAAATTCAGTTTAAAAAAAAAGCAGAATAAAATAGAATAAGGCGGCACGGTGGTGTAGTGGTTAGCGCTGTCGCCTCACAGCAAGAAGGTCCTGGGTTCGAGCCCCGGGGCTGGCGAGGGCCTTTCTGTGTGGAGTTTGCATGTTCTCCCCGTGTCCGCGTGGGTTTCCTCCGGGTGCTCCGGTTTCCCCCACAGTCCAAAGACATGCAGGTTAGGTTAACTGGTGACTCTAAATTGACCATAGGTGTGAATGTGAGTGTGAATGATTGTCTGTGTCTATGTGTCAGCCCTGTGATGACCTGGCGACTTGTCCAGGGTGTACCCCGCCTTTCGCCCATAGTCAGCTGGGATAGGCTCCAGCTTGCCTGCGACCCTGTAGAAGGATAAAGCGGCTAGAGATAATGAGATGAGATAATGAGATGAAAATAGAATAAAAGTTAAGTTTAAAACATGCAGAGACTGTAAAAGTTAAAGTTTAAAACATGTAAAGATGACTATTAATCAGTTAGCAGAAAGCATCTGAAAACAGCTTGGTCTTTAGTCTAGATTTGAAGCTGCCAACAGCAGGAGCATTTTTAATGTCCTCTGGTACGCTGTTTACACATACCCGGGTATTTTTAAAAACGCATATTTTCTAAACTCCGTTTTCCAAAATAACTTCGTGCACACAGCTGCGGTTTTTTTTTTAATTACGTTTATATTGATCCGCATAAATGCGCTATCGAGCTTTTAAACTACGCCAAGACTGTCGGTGGCAGTGTTAGAAGAATGACAGTTCCACACAAGCCAGTCAGAAGCCTCATCGAGAACCGCCGACACGAATGTCTTCTTGTTCCTTTCAAAGAAGAAAACATGGCACCAGGGTCGTTTGGTTGGACTGACAGCGAAGTGGAGTTACTTCTTAAAGTTGCGCAGGACTACAAGGCTACTAAAGCACAACAAAATATTGATTGGGAGTCCTGTAAAGCGAAATACTCTAACATTTTGTCGTTATTTTTGGACAAGTACCCACCGGAGACCAACGAGGCTTTTCCACATGCTAAGGGGGACATAACACAAGCAAGTCTCGCAACAAAAATGAAGGCTATCAGGGGGAAGTATAAAAACGCCATTGACACGGGACGCAGAAGTGGCCATGGACGAGTGGTGTTCCTCTACTTGGAACTCTGCGAGGAGATTTGGGGTGGTTCCCCATCCACCACAACCCTCCACAACGGCCTTGAGACACGCGATATGGAGGATACCGCCGCTGCTTCCTCCGCCTGTTCCTCTGCATCGGTGTCGTTGGAGGAGTCAGCGACAGATGACGAGAGTCTCGACATCACTCCCGCAGCGAAGCAGAGGAGAGACCAACTTGAGGTATGCATTTTTTGTCATGTAATTGTGCTCAGTCAGTATTCCAGTAGCAACAGGAGCAATGACTGTACTATTGCTGGTGGCTCGTCACACCCCCACCCAGCGCGCACACACGCACGTCTTGTGACATATTTACCATTCTCCCATAGGCTACATTTAGGTGCAGCGCAAGTTAGTGTACAGGACAGTAGGCTAGCAGTGGCAGAAGTCAGCAGCAAAAGTACAGCGCAGTATTTGCGTCCAATACCTCTCATGTCTTCTTTATTTCAATGAAGAAATACTTCATCAGACTAATTAATAATGAAATGTTGAAGCTGAAGTTGCTGTTCTTGTATTAGAACACTGACATTGCGGCCGTTATCCCTGACAAAGTACTGTTAAAACAAAGAAATTACAACAGTAGACTGAGAGAACATGGCAAAGTATATCAAATGTGATTATATTTGAAGATGTTTACATCTGCAAATGAGCATGCTTTAATACATTTTCTTTGGGTACTCTGTACAGGCGACACTGAAGGGACACCGGCATGACCGTCTAAAACGAAAGCTGCCTGCCGAGGCCCACAATGCTGCTGAGGACAGAAATCTCAAGAAAAAGCTTGTTGACATCATTGAGACTGCTGAAAACAGGGCAGCTGAGAATATGTCCAAAATGGCTGATACCCTGGATAGGCTAACAGCCACGATTACCTATGGCTTTGCTTTCCTGCGACAAGTTGTGCAGCCACTACCACCTCCACCACCACCATATTACAGTTTCCCATTTCAGGGAAGAGATCCCTTTGGGCAAGCTTATGCACACACGCCACCACCACACCCAAACTCCTATGGGAACACACCAACCAATGTAGTGCCACTCAGCACAGTCAATGTCACTGATTTGGCAGACACACATGATGAGGGCAGGCAGGATGCAATTTCTTATGCAAGCCCTTAATGAGAAGGATTAGCAACATTGTTCACTTGTTGGTTGAGCACTTAGTCTGTTTACAGTAACATTGCAACTCGTATCTTTATACCAAGACTTAGGGTCTTCATAAGGGAGCCTTAAGGGTTTTTTTGTTTGTTTCTCTCAGGTATATTTTGTTTGTACAGCAGTAGCCTACTGAGGTGGCACCTTACTACTTGTACTACTTTTTTCAGGTAGTGAATGTCCTAAGTTCCTAATTGAATTCCTAAGTTTATTTCAAATACCTTTATTATTGAACAATTTGCACTACAGATGTTATGTTTGCACTGCTGCTTTTTCATTTTGTGCACTACTTTCTATGGGTCTATGACAGGCCATATTTTGTTTACATTTCTCAGGTTTTTTTTTTTTTTTCGTTTGAACAGCAGTAGCCTCCTGAGGTGGTACCTTGTGTACACTACTTTTTCATGTTGTGAATTCCGAACTTTACTAAGTTCCTGTGTTTACTGTATTTACTATTTACAAAGTTCAGTTCAAATACACAGCCTGGCCAAGAAAAGGCCACACACGCTAATATGTTGTTGGACGTCCTTTAGCTTTGTTTACAGCACACATTTGGTATTGCACATGTTTATTGAAACAATGCAACACCAAATGTGCGGCGTAATCAAAGCCAAATGTAGTCCCACATCATATTAGTGTGTATAACCTTTTTTTTTTTAAGTCGTGACTTTTTTTGGGGCCATGCTGTGTACCTTCATTATCTAAGAATTTGTACTACAGATGTGTATTTGCACTGCTGCTTTTTCATTTTGTGAATGTTGTGCACTACTTTATGGGTCTGTGATAAGCCATTACTGAAGTCATATCAGTAAAATGTTTTGGGGAAAAATTGTGTCTGTGATTCTTTAATGATTATATTCAGACAGTTTTACAAAATGTTCACATACAGTATGACTAACATGTAAAGAACAGAAAACTATTGGACAATGTTTATTCTCTTGAATGTCCTATTACAGAAAACATTGTGTCTGATCAGAACAGAACTGGGTGAAATGCATGCACACTTATTAGTAATTGTGTGGCACATAAAAACAAAAACATTGATCACATGTCACTGTTACCCTGGCCTCCAACATAGTTGAAAAAGAGAAGTGTTGCATACAAACAACAAATATGTAAACAAGAAGTATTTACCACGTAAATGAAAACATTTAAACAGTGTAGGCTATTAAACTCTTAACGTCTCTTCAAGGGTCAAGAAACTTTGTCAGGACTCTCCTGACCCTCTTCCCTTCAGCTAACATTCCCTCTCTGACTGGTGGTGCATTATCAGGTTGGTTGTTCCGGTCGTCCTGAATAGCTCCTGTAACCCTGCCTACATCCACTGTGTCATTCGCAGCCTCGCAGTAATTATGCAGGACAAAGCACGCATATATGACACATGGAATGTCATTCATATTGATGTCCATTGCTCGTTTTAGGGCTCCAAACCGGGCTTTCAGCCTCCCAAACGCTCATTCTATGACCATCCTTGCACGGCACAATGACAGTCCAAAGTACTGCTCCTGAGCATTGCTCCCCCCATTCACATACTCTTTCATTAAGTATGGGAGTAGAGGGTATGCCGGATCTCCAAGCAAGTACACTGGTATGGCCTCTTCGTCCTCTACGATTTGCTTCAGACATGGTGGGATTTTGCCAGTTTTCAGAAGGTCGTTGAGTGCAGAATTTGCAAAAATGAGTACATCATGAACGCTACCAGGCCACCGAACTACCACATCAATAAACAAATAGTTGAAATCACAGGTAGCTTGGATGTTTAGGCTGAACCTCCCTTTTCTATTAATGTAATCTGTGGAATTGACAGATGGCTGCTTTATCTCCACATGCGTGCCATCCACAGCCCCTAGGCATTGAGGGAGACCATGCATTTCCTCAAACTTGGCGACGAGGTGCTGTACAGATTCCTCCGATGTGGGCAACTTTATGTACGTGGGGCCAATGTGGATGGTAATTGCTCGACATACTTCTCTCACTATGATGAACACTGTTGAGCGAGCAAGGCCGAACGCATTAGCTGTCTTGCGCAGTCTACCCTCGTCAGCCAGGTAATAGAGTGTGCAGGCAACTTTTTTTGACGACATCGACAGAAGCGCGAATGTGAGTACACTCATCCTGTATGTACGGACATACCAACTCTGCGAGTGACAGGAGTGAGGATTGCGACATTCTGAAGTTTTCCTGCCATTCCTCCGGGACGACAACGCCATTCTCGAAATTCTCCCACCAGATAGCAGTCCGTCCAGGTCGAACCCAAAATCACTGGCGGTGGTACGGTCGGGCTCTTTTGGTCACCAGAAGCTCCGCAATTGCTGCCCTCCGAGCCCTAATGTGTCTCTGCTAGTCAATGAGCTTTATGAGCTTTATTCTCAAAAGCAAACAGGCGAATATAGCTCTTAATAACAGAAATGCTGCTACTCTGAGTGTTTCCATGCTTGTCATATGTACAATGGTCGCTCTTTTGTGGCACAAAGATTGCCTAAAACTCCATTTTGGTCTCTTTACACGCAAACGCAAAACGGAGTTTTCAAAAAATCTCCACTTTTGCCGGGGTTTTTAGAAAGAATCGTTTTCAGAGGAAAAAATTCCGTTTGTGTATAAACGAAAGGCACAAACGAAGGCAAAGGTCTGCGTTTTTAAAAATACCCGGGTATGTGTAAACGGCGCCTGGGAGTTGGTTCCATAGCTGTACTGCATAGTAGCTAAAAGCTGCTTCACCACACTTTGTTTTAACAACAGGTTTTACCAGTAAATTTTGCTGCTGCGATCTGGTAGATCTGATAGGGTTAGGCCGCTGCAACATATCAGAGAGGTAATTGGGCCCTGTACCATTTAGAGATTTGTACACCAGCAGCAAATACTTTAAAGTAAATTCTGTAGCTTACTGGAAGCCAGTGAAGGGACCTTAGAATTGGAGTAATGTGCTCTGTTCTTTTTGTTCGTGTGAGAACCCTAGCCTCTGCATTTTGAATCACCTGAAGTCGTTTGATGGTCTTTTTTGGGAGGCCTGTGAAAAGGCCATTGCAGTAATCAACCCTACTATAGATGAAGGCATGTATAAGTTTTTCCAGATCATTTTTTGACATAAGTCCTCTTAGTTTGGAAATGTTTTTTAGGTGATAAAATGCCGTTTTAGTGATTGCTTTCATGTGACTGTCAAAATTTAGCTCGCTGTCAATGAAAACACCAAGATTTTTTACCATATCTTTTGTTTTAATCCCCTTTGTGTCAAGAATAGTGGTAATCCTGAGTCTTTCATATTTTTTCCCAAATAGAATTACTTCTGTTTTATCTGTGTTCAGCTGAAGAAAATTTTGTGACATCCAGTTGTTGATTTGGTCGATATACTGGTAGAGACATTCAAGGGGAGCATAATCATTAGATGATAGAGCAAAATAAATTTGGGTGTCATCTGCATAGCAGTGATACAAAATTGAGTTGTTCTTGATAATTTGTCCAAGTGGGAGCATATAAAGGTTGAATAGTAATGGTCCAAGAATCGACCCCTGGGGAACACCACAGGTCAAGGACATTGATGTTGAGGTACAATTTCCCATGGTAACAAAGAAGCTTCTATCTTTTAAGTATGATTTTAACCAATCGATAACTTTACTAGTCAACCTAACCCAGTGTTCAAGTCGATATAGCAGTATGTTGTGATCAACAGTATCAAAAGCTGCACTGAGGTCCAGTAACACCAGGGCCGATGTTTTGCCTGCATCAATATTAAGACGTATGTCATTTATAACTTTAATCAGCGCTGTTTCAGTGCTATGATTGGCACGAAATCCTGACTGAAAGTTATCAAAACAGCTGTTTGATATCAAGAAGGCAGTTAATTGATTGAAGACAATTTTTTTCAAGGATTTTCCCAATGAATGGTAGATTTGATATTGGCCTGTAGTTGTTTAATACTGAAGCATCCAGATTATTCTTTTTAAGTAGGGGCTTTACAACGGCTTTTTTTCAGGGACACAGGAACAATGCCAGTCTCTAGGGATGTATTTATGATCTGAAGCACATCTGTAATTATAAGGTGAAGAACAGACTTAAAAAAGTTGGTGGGCAGAATGTCCAATTCAGATGTTGAGGAACTGAGATTTTGTACAGTTTTTTCAAGAGTCTCGTAATCAAACAAAATTCTGACATTGTGTTGAAATTGTCTGTCTGTGTCACTGGTGATTGGAGCTTTTCAATTATTTGCAACTGAGATATATTATGAGCAATATTCTGCTGTATTTTATCAATTTTACCTTTGAAGAAGGATGGAAACTCATTGCATTTATTAACTGAGAGAAGTTCAGGTACTAATTGTGGTGGGGGATTAGTTAGCTTCTCTGCTGTTGAAAATAGCACACGGGCATTGTTCATATTCCTGTTGATGATGTTGGAGAAGAAAGATTGTCTTGCTTTACGAATTTCATAATTATATTTACAAAGCATCTCTTTATGAATTTGGTAATGGATGTGAAGTTTAGATTTACGCCATTTTCTTTCAGTCTTTCTACATTCTCTCTCTAGCAATTTAACAGCTGGGTATTGCTTCTATGGTGCTTTCTGCTTGTCATTGACTCTTTTGATTTTGAATGGAGCAATGTCATCCATAATTTGGGTCATATTTAAATTAAAAATTTCCAGTAAATCATCTACAGAGTCTGACATCTTGGTTGAGATCCGAGAGAGAGCTTGCTCAAAGAGAACACGTGTTGTCGTTTATGACTCTCCTACCTATAGTCGTTGAGCTGTTCTGAATGTGAGGAGACATAGAAACATCAGAGAAAACACAGAAATGATCAGATAAGGCCAGGTCAACAACAGTAGTAGAAACAGTAAGACCCTTTGTGATGACGAGGTCAAGGGTATGACCATGAGAGTGGGTCGGCCCCTGTACATGTTGTACTAGGTTGAAGTTGTCAATAAGTGCAAGTAGTTCTCTGGCATAAGTGTTTTCAGGATTATCTACATGCAAGTTAAAATCCCCAGATATAATAAGACAGTCAAACTCTAAGCAAATGACTGACAACAGTTCACCAAACTCTTCTAGAAAAACTTTGGCTGAATGTCTCGGAGGCCTGTAAATAGTTAATAACAGTATGTTAGGAGAGCATGTAACAAGTGCACCTAAGTGTTCAAAGGATGTAAAATCACCAAGTGAGGACTGTTTACATTGAAAAGAGGCTTTGAATATATTTGCGATCCCTCCACCTTTCCCCTGTCGGGTAGCATTCATAAAATTAAAATTTGGGGGAGCTGCTTCAATAAGGGTGGTAGCACTATTTGCTTGATCCAGCCAAGTTTCAGTTAAAGCAAAAAATCAAGATTGTGTTTGCAGATAAGCTCCAGTGTTTCCGCTATGTACAATTGGCTGCGGCGGGCCGCCGCACCTTGATTTTTGCCGCCGCACCTTCAGGAATTCCTGAAGGGGGGCCATGGCCCGGATAACTTTTTGAAAATTATTTTTGAAAATTATTTAAAAAATAGGCTAAACCAATATTTTTTTACTTTGAGCGGACTCGAGCCTGACAGGAACTGCTCCGACGTGCTATAATGACACCAATCTATCACCAGCCAAGCAGGAGACTTAATCAAACTCATCCCCCGCCCACCAATCTATCACCAGCCAATCAGGAGACTTAATCAAACGCATCCCCCGTCC
Organism: Neoarius graeffei; assembly: GCF_027579695.1. Lineage (NCBI taxonomy): Eukaryota > Metazoa > Chordata > Actinopteri > Siluriformes > Ariidae > Neoarius > Neoarius graeffei. The sequence continues at coordinate 27,535,904 of NC_083571.1, read as the reverse complement.
ACCAATCTATCACCAGCCAATCAGAAGACTTAATCAAACGCATCTCCCGCCCACTTGTGTCCGCGTCTGAGACGTTGAATTTTCACAGAAGGAGGGAAGAAGTTGACTGAGGTAAGACTGTGTGATAAATTAACGAACGAATAAGAGAGGAATTTCAACATATAGGGCTTAAGTTTGTTACCGTTAAATAAGCATTGCTTGTACAGTAACGTTATGTCGTTACAATGTTGACCCACTTTTAACGTGCCGAGTACCGACTGTAGCCGCTAACATGCTAATTAGCTTGCTGTCAAAAGTGCAAAGACCTTAAATTGCTCTGTGTAAATTAGAAAATGGCGCAACTTCCTCTGTAGCCGTCAACTCAACTTGTCTTGAGTTTTGAGCCGATCACAACAGGGCAGCACTGTGGCCTGAGGTAAAACATGATAGTTTTAGTTTGTTTAAATTACAAAAATGAGTACACCCAATGACTGTCTCATATACTCTTCATATACTCATACTGTTTAAGTAATGCAATAAAACTAATCTTTAAAAGTGGTATTTACTCAAACTGTTTGCATAGAATGAACTTTGGGGTTAACAGTGTAATAGTGTTGCAGTGTTCCGCAAATTTGCAATTTAATATTTCAGATCTTGAGACATGAAAGTGCTATTTTAAAAAATAAAAGGTCAGAAATGTTTTCTTTGTCGTCTATTTAGTTCATTTTATTTCCTCAATAATTTTCCTTGATTGAGAAATCGGTCTGGGCTCTTATGGGTTAACCAGTAGCCTGCATGCTAGTATATGTTCCATTTACAGTCAAACATTTTGATGAACTCCAGGCTCAATTTTGATTAATCAAAAATCTGCGAGTAGTACAGTCTGAAGATGCTCTTGCACATTCGGTGTCAATTGAACAAAAATTATGGGAGGATATAGGTTTAATAAGTTTTACAATTTTTGAAGTGAGTGATGGATTGATAAGTTTAGATGTGTTCAATATTTTCTTATCTTCAGACATAATATTGTAGATGTTTCTTTACCTGCTTGATAGTTTTGACCGGGACTCCAATCTTCCTCAGAAGAGTCATTAGTCCTTAAATTAAATTCATTATAGACATGAACTTAAAATCATTGTTTTATTTTATGGCCTCGGTGCCCTGACTTTTGGCCTTCGTGCCCTCGGCATCAGCAGAGCGTTTGTTTTCCACACTTCGTCGACTGAAATCATACTTCCGATCCACAATGACACAAGAGACTGAATGACTTGATGAACTGCCATATTCACCGTGACATTCTGGAACAAACTGACATGACAGCCATCGCAAAGGAGTTTGTGCAGGCCAATGACAGACGCAGGCAGGCCTTTGGGAAGTTTTAAGGGTAAATCATTGGTTACTTCTATTAGCACCGCTGAGTGCACTGCTTCCTCTGTTTTCAATGTTTCTATACTGCATTGGTACTGATACAAGCAAGTTGTTTAAGTTGAGTTAGCCTACTACCGAGGTGGTTTTGTTGTGTACTGTTGGCTGTTTTAGCATTTTATTCTGCGCAGTTATGTGCTGGCATGTTGTGGGCTAAAGTCAGGACCGATGGATTAATCTATGTATAGCCTTCTGTGCTTTTGGCTGTTTTTATCCTCGTACTGGGGTGGGACGTCTGAGCGCAGGTCTTGCCACAGCACCTTCAAACATTTTCTAGGGGAAACACTGAGATCATTAATTAAAAATGACTTCTTTGAAAGTGATCTAACGTTCAGAAGAGCTAGCTTTACAGAAAGTCTAGAAGTAATATCCGCTTGGGCACTCTGATGTTGTTTTGAAACAGGAAGGAGACTAGACTGGTTTACCCCCTGGGTTTATGCTCTATGTTTTCTATTTCTTATCAACACAGGAATAGAGAATGGCATAGGCATACTGGGTCCCAGCTTGTTTTCAAAACTACACCCAATGCAGGGACCCACAGCACATCATACAAGACTCTCTGTATGTTCCATGACGTTGGGGGGGGAGGATTGGAGATGTCATGTATTTTTTAGATGGTGAAAAAGATTGGTAGCCAGCTGAAAGTCCTGGGCGAGCACAATTCAGTCTGTTGGTTGATTTTTGATGAACTGGGTACACTGCTTGTCGCGAATGATTTGGGCTGGAAAAAGAGAGTGCAGCCATTGGCAGCAGTCTCTGCATACTTTTAGGGAAATCCATGCAGGGGGGAGACGGAGATGGTACAATAAAGTCAGAAGAGCGAGACTGAGATTGGGACTTTGGTGAGGTCTTTGTGAGTGTCTTCATGACTGTCTCTGTGGTGACTGTCTCCCTGACAGTCTCTGTGATACTTGCATGGGGTCGAGATGTGGATGATGCAGCCTTGGCATGATTGTCTTTGGTCAGGTCCTCAATCTGGATGGAATCGCATGATGGAATCGCATGCTCACATTCTTCATGTGATTGTTGATGTCCTTGGCAGTCTGCCCCAGATGGTTCTTGGCAGTCTGCCCCAGATGGCTGTGTGTCCTTGGTGAAGACTTGCATGGATGATTGTTTTGGCTTTGCAGAGGTATTGTTGATATTTGTAACTGGGTCAGTCTGCGATATCTTATCAACTGTTTTCCTCAATGTTGGCTGAGAGAAAATTGCATGTTGTAGAGCGAGGCTATAGTGATCCGCTAAAACTTTGGTCCCAATCTGGCTGAGTATCAAATCATACAGAATAGACCTAAAATGTTTTTCAGAAATGACCCTTGCGTGAGTGAAGTGACAAGTTTCAAATAGAAACGTGACAAACGAGTGATATTAAGTGTACATTACAATGTAAACGTACACTCAGCGGTTCCAGTTAGGCATTCTCCAGAGATTGTTCACATGATGTTTTGGTTTCCAAAAACAAACTTGAACACAATTGATTGTTTATTTAAACAACTTACCACTTATAAAATGATCGGAGCAGACTTTGCTGTGTTTGGAAGGCTGATAATCCTTGCGGTTGATTCTCGCAAGCCATAGATTTCTCCTTTGTATGCTGAGTTTGTTTGCTCACCTTCGTGCTCCCGTACAGTGGGAATTCCATAAAAGCTCCACTTGACTTCATCATTTGACCTATTACGACAGCCGTGAATACAACAGGTGTGCACCATTTCTAGCTTTAAATAGCCTGCTTGGGTTCTTTTGAAGACTTTGTACTAGCACGTTACAATGTGTGCTCAGTCACCCGTACGGTAAGCTTGACCCGCAAGATGGCCGCCACTAGGGAATCCCCGACTCTGTGATGTCATGTGAAAACTATCTATTGACTCTGTTATTAATCCACTCCCCACTGTTCTGTCTGATGCCTTCGCCGCAACCTGTGAAGAGTTTGTCTGTTTCTTTACTGACAAAGTGGCATCAGTCAGACAGAATATCAGTAACATTGATACATCCCTTGATAACATGGATGCTCCTCTTACACAGTCTGCTGTTTTTGACTGGTTTGAGACTATTTCTCTGTCGTTTTTCACAAAGGTGGTTAGTGGCATGAAACCCACTAACTGCCCCTTATGCCATGTACACACGTAGCCGGGTATTTTTAAAACCGAACATTTTCCCCCCCTCCGTTTATAAAAATGTTTATCCACACCATCTCGTCTTCGAAAAAAATCCCTTCCACACATAACCGAACATCTGCATTTTCAATCACATTCATAAGCATTCCAAACCTGTAGATGGCATTATTTCCCCAAATCCTACCCCCTAATCACATCGCCTGTGCTCTTGGAGCAGTAGTTGGGCTTCTAAAATTAAACATGTAAATAGCACCTGCACAATAATTAATGCTTTCAAGGCACTACTCCGATCCATTACTCTTTAGCTAGCCGCACACTACACCGATTTTCAGCGTACCGAGCCAACTGAAGTCACGAGTCAGGCGTAAAGACTATTTTTCGATGGTCCCGACTCATCTCACAGCCGATTCGAAAAACTAATCGGGAGCCAGACTGATCGGCGAGAGTCGCTAGCAATAGCCAATCATATCTTTCGCATATAACACGTGACATCATTAAACACAATTTCTAGCGCGAGAAATACGTGTTGGTAGCACCTAATGCAGGTATATACTGTAATTCCATAGACTGAAGCTTTATCCATAGACACAGTGGGCTGGAAAGCCACTCTGCTCAAGTTGTGTGGCTGAATTCCAAATCGCTTTAACTCCCCTATATAAGTACACTATTTAAGGTTGGAAATAATAGCTCATGCAGCCTAGATAGTGCGCTACATATTCCATGTTGTGTCATTTGTAATTCAGCCTGTAGCATCTTCAAGTGTTGGATTTAACAGTAACTATATCCAATAGCCAATCACAAAGCTATTAAGTTGTCACGTGTCGCTTCAGTCGCGACTGCACTCGTCAACAGTCGGGGGATATGTGCGTGCCCTGTCGGGAGTCGGCTCTGAAATGGGTCGGTTCGGTACCGCATGGATCGCTGTAGTGTGTGGCTAGCTTAAGTCCATGCTTAATCTGGCTTCTGCAGTAAACAAAGGTCGCATGTTTGACATCAGGGCAGATTTGTTGTCATTTTTTTGGCGCAGATTGTGACGTTTTAAAATGCAAAACTCCGGTTATCTCTGTCTACACGAAAAGGCATACACGGAGTTTTCAAAAATCTTCACTTTGCCCGGAGTTTTTTTAAATATTCGTTTTTGATGTGTTTTCATGTGGATGACAGGCCAAAATGTAGAAAAATATCTTCGATTTAGCAGATAACCGGCTACGTGTGGACGGGGTCTTAGACATACCTGCCAACATTGCAGTAGCAAAATAAGGGAGATTATCAGCCAAATTATCACTGCACTTACTTTTAATCACCGTCGGAAATTGCGCTGTCCATTCTGTATTAAATTTACATGAGTACTTCTTCTTGGCCGCAGGACCCCCGCCTTCAGCCATTTTGTTTTTCCCGGTCCTGCGAGCTCGATGATCTGCGCAGAGATCAACTACGCAAGCTCAGGAAGATGTGTATGTGTGTTGCCAGAGATAGTTGAAATTGCAGGGTGTTTATCAGGGAAGACTGGATTACTTTTCGTACTGATCTCTGGCAACCGGAGACATAGGCGAAACGCGCTATTCACGTTTATAATATATTTTATTTGACGTTGTTGGGTTCACCCAGAAAGAGACCCCGATTCCTTCGTGGGCCACCCTCGGCCGAGGACGAGAATGATCAGGTCGAGAGAAACAGACAATCAGAATCAGAGATTCACATGTCAGTTTATTCGCACAGTCACTTCGTCAAAATGAAAACATCTTTGGAAACGTCTTATAGTGTTTCTGTGTTTATGTTTTGTCTTCATGTGTGTGTGTGTGTAATGGGTGTGTGTCTATGTGGAAGTGTGTAATGATCTTGAATCAATCATAATATAAAAACATTTCTGATGACAGTAAGGTACAGATAGATATCAGCATGGAATGTCTAAACACAGAATGTCTAGTCTACGGAGTCTATTCAGAGAAGGTCAAAGACACGTTTGCACAGAAAGGATCTAATAATTTAACATAACTCCTTAACACATAAATGTGTGTTAAGTCAGTAAATTACATCTTGATTTCATCAACATAAGCAAAATAACAAATAACAATATGTCTAAAACAATGCTAAAACAAAGAATGTTATAAGAAAATAAACATTAAAAATAAGAACAACTTAACCACAAGAACAATGAGAATATGTCTGAAAGAGAGAGAACAATTAAACAACTAACAGGATTAAACTCATAACTAAATTAGGTTAATGCTTTTAAACTAAAAACCCTTAGAATCATAAGATCTTAACTATAATTATAATGTCATTATGAAACTAATCTAAAACTATAAAACTAACATTAATCACGGAATGCATTCATTAATTACGGGATCCAAATCACTACCATAGTATATTTCAATATATTTCAGTATATTTCATAGCTTTTATGAAGCTATGACCTAAGTTTCAACTGAATGGATTAACATAAACATGAACTTTAATTCTACCATTTCAGGGTGTGTGTGAGTCGATCTGACACCAAAACAGACCTTCAGACACTTCTCTGTTCAAAATACACATTTCATAAACAAAATGTTCCCAAACAATGTCCAGCTGGACCTAAGGTCGTTTCAACTAATATAATTTTGACACAGAATAATTTTGCTGAATTCTTGGCCAAGAATTAATACTTATATAAACCTAACAATCCCCCCCTTTGATAATAGTATCACTATTATCAAATCCTAGCATCCTATTTAATCATTATCACCTCATGATCATATATGTGATTATATCGAGAATTAATTCTGAGTTAATCTTTGCCCTTCTTGACGTATATTGGTGCTCAGAGGGCGGGCATGCCCAATCAGCCCTCGTCCCACCTCACCGGAGCTTAGAGAAACTCAAAACCTCTTAATTCCCAGATACACGCTACTTCCTTCAGAGTAATTTGTTCTAAAACAGTGAGGGGAAAAATGAAATTAGAAGGCATATCGACCTATAGTGAGAACAGAGTCCTGTAAGAATACAGAGTTTTAGAGCATAGAGATGTGTAATAATAGTAGAAAACGGCATCAGATGAAAGACATAACACATTCGTGTGGTCCAGTTAGTGAAGTTAGTCCAGAAGATGTTGTCTCGAAGTCCAGCTCGAGCGGGTAACCCTGCTCCGAGCAATGAAGTGGTCCTGAAGGCTCGGGCGGGTAACCCTGCCCCGAGCAATGATGAAGTCATGAAGGCTCGGGCGGGTAGCCCTGCCCCGAGCAACAATGAAGTCACGAAACCCGTGATGAGGACTGTCATGGTTGTAGTGAGGATGATTGGTTCCAAATGGGGCGCAAGATCTCTTCCCCTCTTTGTTCACAACATCTTGAGGATTCTCAGTCAAATCTGTGTAGAGCTCAGAGAGAGAGAGAGAGAGAGAGAGAGAGAGAAAACTGGCCAGAGAGAGACTAGATAGGGACACAAAAAGCGTTAATAGCAGCAAACTTGTTATTGTAACACAACTTTGTTATGGAGCCTTCTTCAATCGAGTGGCATGGATCCACTGTGGAAAAAGATCAGTTAAAACAGCAGCAAAAGTAATGGCGACTATGTCTGCAGGCCCATTATATTGTTTTCCCAATTGTCCAAATCATTACTTTAAAAAAAGATCACACCAGCACCTGTCTCCCACGTGAAAGGGGTGTGTGGTGGAGATAATATTGTATTATTGACCTTGGTACAAATTTTATGCAACTTATCTATAAAGGCTGCAGAATACTCATCCATATGCATTTTCAAATCAGAGGTACCCGGAGCCGGAGTTCTTCCAGGGGAGAATAATTTCTTGGTGTCACACGAATTTCAGCCAGAATGAATTATGGATTACAGAACCAAACCTGTGTCCTGCATGACCTTAATTTGTCTTTCAATGTTCGATTAGTACGTTCTACGATACCAGAGGATTTAGGAGTGTGAAAACACCAGTTTAGTTTAGAGATACTTACAAAGGTTTTGTGTGACTTTTGAGGTAAAACGGGTACCCTTGTCTGAGTCTATGGCATTTGAAACCCCATAACTATAACAATAATTATTATTATTGATTTCTTATTATTTTATTGTAGTTGTTTTGTTGTTCTGCTTTTATTGTTTGTCTTTCTTTTTTACTGTCCAGTGTTCTTAGGTACTTTGAAAGGCACTTGTAAATAAAATTAAAACGAGTAACTACCTTCGTGTTCTCTCGAAAACAGGGAAAAACTTCTACCCATTTAGAGAATTTGTCCACAATCAAGATGACAAAAATCAAATGAGAAAGAAAGAGCGTATGTCTCATGCAGAATATCAGGCTGATATATTGATTGAACACAGAATAACCACAGAGGTGTGATATTATAAATTATAAAACAAGAACCGTCTGAGGGTTTAGAACAAGAACCATTAACAAAGATCCCTAGAGGGCTGGAGGGAAGAGATCAGACCTGATACTAGTAGTATGTACGATTTTTAGACAGACAATATCAGTCATCCCAAGTATCATCCCGAGAATTAAGGAGGCGTGCGAGAGCGCGACCTACATTATCAAAAGAGGATGTGACACGAATTTCGAGATTGTTAGTAGAACAGAGAATAAATAGTCATATGTTAATTTAATTATCTATTAAATTACTGATTAATTAATTTAATGGGTCTGTAAATTTTACCATCAAACCATCAAAGCACATGCGGAGACAGCCCCCAGACGCACAGGTAAGCCTTGAGCAACAATGTCTAATGTTTTGGATAAAAACGCACAATGATGCATTTCCCCCCCCTCACGTTCCCCAGAGGCCGTGCCCCGGTGTCCACAGGCACAGAGGTGGAAGGGCTTGAAGTGAGCAGGTGACCCAGGGGCGGAACAAAGGGTGCTTCTGAGGGAGTGATAAGTGACCACTATAGCGTCAGTCCAGGTCAAAGGATGTTGCAGTGGAGGAGGTTTTGTGTCTAGAATGACAGCCTTGAGAAAGTTCAAATACTTAAGTGTCCATGCAATATTGCAGCTTAGTTCTGGAAACCTTAAAGCCCTTATGCACCAGATGTTGGAGCAGGCGCAAGTGTCAGTGTCTTGGCAGATTTCTGGTGACTCAGCAGACACCAGAACACACAGACCACAGAGTCCTGAGGGAGGGAGAAGGTCACAGAGCACGTTATGAATTACAGCTGAAAAAAAAACAACAGCAGGAGAGTCAAATGAAACCTTGAGTCCAAAGGCTATCTCCTCATGTGCATGAAAAAAAAAGGCAGAACAGAGATCATTAATGGCAGGAACCTGTGATATTACAGAAGAAGCAATCAATTCATTAATCTTACGTAAATCTTGTGTAAAGTGTTTCAGCACGCCTTGCTCGAGAAGAGACTGTAGGATGACATGGATCCAGAGAGAGAGGTATTGCTTATTAAATCATATTTTGTGTAGTTTCATGTCAATTTAAGTGCGGAAAGGTTCAAGGACAATGAATACTTAATGTATAAACCCAAGTCTCCGATTTATAAACAAAAAGTTATTCAAGTAAACGTTTGTTAACTGTTTCTTGCTGAAAGAAATTATGGTTAACTAAATACATTAACCTATCCATTCCATATCCTCTGTGGTTTTTAAAGGCAAAAGTATGGAGCAAACAGTTAATCAGAGCATTTCATATCAATAGTTCGAAATTAGGAGGAACATAGTTAAGCTTAGCCTCATAAGTAGCAAGTAGTTTAAAGAAAGATAAGGAGATAAATAAAAAAAAAAACGGGGCAAATTGAAATGACAAACAATTTCACTGAATGTAATTTGAATAAAATTGAATAGCTGATAAGCACTCTGTTGGATTCGATATGTGACAGAGACTGAAAATACATTTTTAATTCAATTAACAGTATTAATGAGAATGACAATTGGTTGTCTTGGACATTTTGACTTTATGTATATGGAATTTACCTAATAATATAAAGAGATTACTTATTAAAATTTATTATTGTGAGAAAGCGCCAAAAATAATGATTTTCTCTGCCCATTGCAGATTTCTGTGTGTCCTTGCCTGCTGTTCTTTATATTATAGCTATCTGTAACAGTCTGGGAGCCCTTATCTCAATGTTCACTGAGAAAGAGACAGAGCATATTGCTACGGAACAATTATTCAAATATTATTTATATTAAATATTATGACGACAATTATTCAAAAAATGTCAAAAATGAAGTAAAAAGCGGGTTAGCTCGCTGTTGAACTAATTGCATGCTTCCCAGACAAGACAAGTTCGCTAAAACGCGTTAGAAACAGGAGTCTATAGGATATTTAAAGGTTAGAATTACATATGATTAATAAAAATACCACTACACCAGCGGCGGTGAGAGCGCCGAATCCTAACCACTAGACCACCACACGATCAGTTTTAAAATGTTTTAGATCATCATTAAACATTAGGTTAAACATTAAACTTTTCGGCATTTCCCTTCACACGTAGGGTAAATATATTTGGTGCCTTTTATTATACCTTTAAACAGGAAGTGGTATAATACTCTATTTTAAAAATGATTCCTGATAAATATCTTCAAATCTAAAAGTGATATTTGATTTGGCCTTAAATATATTTCTTCTGTTTTTTACCATGTCTGTTTAATTTAAGTGAATGTTTTAAAAATGGTTTGTGTTGTATTTGCTTGTACAGTTATTTCATTATTTAAGGTCTGAATGCATAATTGCCCAAAAGAGCTGCTTTTTCTTTCATCCAGTGCGCATGCCCAGTTCACAAGCATCATGGGAACTGGAGTTCTCATAATTTTGAAAACTTCGTATTCATCATTTATAAGATTAAGACATGAAACTGCATTAATAGCTGCACTATTAATTATTAAAACATTAATAGTCTTGTAGAGTGCTCGCGGACCTGTTCAGAGATCACCTCGCAGACCACTCGCGACTTTCCTGATAACTTTCCAGTTGCAAGTTTCGGACTATCAACACACAATGAATATAAAATAAAATACAGATGATCTACTCACCAAACGCTGAAACTAATTGATTAAGAAGCAGATTTTTCCTCTGATGATGTTAAGGGAAGAGGATCTCTTCTCTTGGGTTTCTAACAGTGATGAGATTCATAAACGATTCGGATCTTCTTCGGGAAACATAAATGACTCGATCGAGCGAATCGATACAGACGCATGGACTGCATTTGTTGAGTTCATGCACACGTAATGGGTTGAGGAAAGTTCATACTTTAATTTCATGCAGCATGAAAGTGTGATTATTGTTTACAATTTGAAAACAGGAATACAAATAAGGTTTCCGTAGTTTCTGAAGAATCAAGAGTGAATCAAGTAAATTGATTCACACGCATGCGAGTTTGTTCTAAAGAATCGATTCAGTAAAGCTTTCGTTGAGATCATAATGCACAATACACAGAATGTCCGTATTTTATACGGATTTGATTCAATAAACATAGTATACAGGCGTACAAATAAAGTTATACGGATTCTTTTTAACAAAAAAACACTTCAATATTTATTTAGAGCTATAATCAATTCCCACGATGATAAAAGAGCACATAACATTTACACTTTGTGTTTTTTGTCAAACATTGAAGCTTTGTATTCATTCTTAAAGTTTATTATTAAAAAGTACCTGGGATATATCATTGTTAATTATCATTCAAATTTTAGGTAAATCATTTTAATTTGCATCTTATAAGGACTTTATAAAGGGAATAAGGACTTTGGAAGTTGGTTATACAGGTTTGATTGACCAAAGGTTTCACATTTATGCACACCAGGAACACAGTTCTAACTGTTCATGTCCAGAGTACTGATTTGTTGTTTCATTATTTTGTGCATATCCAGTAATGCCTTATATAAATGCTAAAACAATTAAAGATACATTACACAGCTCCTAGAGATTGCAAATACCTGGATGAGGATAAATCAAAACTGAGCCGGCCAAATTGTCTAGAATCTGTGTAGAATGCTAAACCACATCCAATCCCGTGGGTTTTTTCTCGGGGTCCGGGTACCTTAATACAATAATACAATTAATATAATACAATTAATATAATACAATTTTTATAATACAATTTTTCCCCCCATGGTGGCTGCACGAAGGAATCAAAGATTAAAAGCGCGCTCTTCTCGTGACAGTTCTCCCCCTTGAAGTGTCTTCACGAGGCTCACCGTCCCGTAAACAAATTACGAGGTTTACCAGCCCAATCCCGTGGCTCTACTAGCCCCGTCTCGTCCCGTAAACAAGAGTCTAAAATAAATAAAGGTGTCTAATCTAATCTCTAAAAAGTCTACGAGGTTCCTTACGTCCCGTGCCTCCACACGAGGTTTACCAACCTGAATTTACGGGTCTCTATTTTTTTTTTTTTTTTTTTTTTGAAATTACTACCAACCAGGCGGTGACCAATCAATAACCAATTATAAAATTCAAATAATTTACTCACCTGGTTGGCAGTATCCCACTTCTGACACCAAATTGTTGGGTTCACCCAGAAAGAGACCCCGATTCCTTCGTGGGCCACCCTCGGCCGAGGACGAGAATGATCAGGTCGAGAGAAACAGACAATCAGAATCAGAGATTCACATGTCAGTTTATTCGCACAGTCACTTCGTCAAAATGAAAACATCTTTGGAAACGTCTTATAGTGTTTCTGTGTTTATGTTTTGTCTTCATGTGTGTGTGTGTGTAATGGGTGTGTGTCTATGTGGAAGTGTGTAATGATCTTGAATCAATCATAATATAAAAACATTTCTGATGACAGTAAGGTACAGATAGATATCAGCATGGAATGTCTAAACACAGAATGTCTAGTCTACGGAGTCTATTCAGAGAAGGTCAAAGACACGTTTGCACAGAAAGGATCTAATAATTTAACATAACTCCTTAACACATAAATGTGTGTTAAGTCAGTAAATTACATCTTGATTTCATCAACATAAGCAAAATAACAAATAACAATATGTCTAAAACAATGCTAAAACAAAGAATGTTATAAGAAAATAAACATTAAAAATAAGAACAACTTAACCACAAGAACAATGAGAATATGTCTGAAAGAGAGAGAACAATTAAACAACTAACAGGATTAAACTCATAACTAAATTAGGTTAATGCTTTTAAACTAAAAACCCTTAGAATCATAAGATCTTAACTATAATTATAATGTCATTATGAAACTAATCTAAAACTATAAAACTAACATTAATCACGGAATGCATTCATTAATTACGGGATCCAAATCACTACCATAGTATATTTCAATATATTTCAGTATATTTCATAGCTTTTATGAAGCTATGACCTAAGTTTCAACTGAATGGATTAACATAAACATGAACTTTAATTCTACCATTTCAGGGTGTGTGTGAGTCGATCTGACACCAAAACAGACCTTCAGACACTTCTCTGTTCAAAATACACATTTCATAAACAAAATGTTCCCAAACAATGTCCAGCTGGACCTAAGGTCGTTTCAACTAATATAATTTTGACACAGAATAATTTTGCTGAATTCTTGGCCAAGAATTAATACTTATATAAACCTAACAGACGTTCAAAATAACGGGAGAATCACGGGAGACCTTCAAAATTACGGGAGAATTACGGGAGAAATGCCAATCCGGGAGGGGGCCGGGAGATTGTTCTGAAATACGGGCGACTCCGGGGAAATACGGGAGTGTTGGCAGGTATGCCCTTAGATGTCATTCTGGCCAAGTTTTTGAAGGTTTTTAATTCTGTTGGGTCAAGTCTGCTTGTTTTTATAAACACTTGTCTTAATTCAGGGTCTGTCCGAGCTGCCTTCAAACTAGGGATGTTAACCGATGACCGTTTGACTGATGGTTGACCGAATCAACGTCAACCGGTTAATTTTTTTTTTGGTTGTCTGTTAAAAAAACAAAAAATCAATCGTTTTGAAGCTGCTGATTTTGGAGCGGAGAACCTGGAATTCTGTGTTGTAAATGCTTGGGGCATGCCATGTGGTATAAGGACGACAGCTGACAAATCAGAAACACCCATTCAGTCATGTCCCGCCCTCCCGTCCCAGTTGAAGACAGCTGCCACTCGGCGAAAGAAAAGTGTAGACACAGGCTTTTTTAGCTTACAAATTACTATTCTGTTTTTTTTTATTTTTTTATTTTTATTAGAAGGCACATCGAGTTTAGTGCTGCCTTGGCCAGTGCATTCTGAAAGTATGTTTCGGTCTGTAGCCAACAATGCATGTTATTGCAGATCATATCTCTCCACACAAACTAAAGGCGCAGATGCCGACTTTTTCACGGCTGAATCCACGGCCGGATTAAAAGAATGGGCTCAAAGGGCTGCAGCCCCGGGCCTCACCACCAAGGGGGGCCTCCGGTTGCTGATGTCAAGTGACTAAAGTTAGTAGAAGTAGAGTAAAAAACGAGCGAAAATGTTGGGTCAAAGGAAACACGAGAGCGGGGCCAAAAAAAGAAAATTACAAGCAATAAAACACAAAAGAGTGACAGAATTACTTAAGAAAACACCCAAACTAACCAATATGTGGAGTACTAGTCAGCCTGCTGTAGCGGCTACCAGCGAAGATGCAACTGTCAGCAATGGACAGCAACCAACGGCCACTAGCCAACTAACCAACACAACTAGCCAGTCTGATAGCAATACAATCTCCTCTGAAGAAACAAGTGATGGAGAAGAACCAGCGGCGGGTAATGTAGCGGAGGAGCCTGTTGATTCTGAGGCAGGGGCAAAAACAGATATATCGACCGATGTTGCATGTTGGGGAGAAGTTAATGAGGAGATGCGTACCTACTGGGTCGGAAAGGGAATTACGGCACCCACACTTTGTCAACATAAAGATGACAATATTTCGGCTTCTGAAAGGACTTATAAAAGTCAGAAACGATGTCTGAGCAAAACATTGTTCAGCCGCTCGCTCAGAAATGGAGAAAAGGTAGCAAGAGAATGGCTTTCTTACTCCCCATCCACTGGAAATGTGTTTTGCTTTTTTTGCAAACTATTTGGTCACGAATTATCCGCTTTCACACATGGATTTTCAGATTGGAAGCATTCCGTTGACCGGGTGGAGATGCATGAAGCGGGCCAGCCTCACCGAAATGCAGTGCTCACTTGGCTTGTGCGCACGCAGGTACGTGGGATAGACGCGGAGCTGCAGGATCAACTCAAAGATGAGGCTAATTACTGGAAGGCTAATTACTGGAAAGAAGTACTGCGGAGAATTGTGGCAGTAATTAAATTTTTGTCAGAGCGTGGGCTCGCATTCCGCAGAAACAACGAAACACTAAGCTCAGTGCACAACGGCAACTATTTGGGAATTTTAGAGTTGCTGGGCAAGTTTGACCCCTTTCTGGATGAACACTTGAAAAAATACGGAAATAAGGGGTGAGGGACACCCTCATATTTGTCATCTACTATATGCGAGGAGTTTATTGGTCTCATGGGTCAGCGAGTTCAAGCAGAGATCATTATGCAGCTGCAAAACGCGAAGTATTTTTCTCTGATAGTGGATTCTACACCGGATTTGAGTCACATTGACCAGTTAACGTTTGTGGTGCGTTATGTGTCTGAGGAGGGCAAAATCTTTGAGGGATTTTTGAAATTTCTGCCCATATTTAGCCATACAGGCGAGTCCCTTTTTGACTCTGTCACAAGTGTGCTGCAGGACATGCACATCGACATCAGAAATTGCAGGGGACAGTGCTTTGACAATGCGTCCAACATGTCAGATGCGTACAAGGGATTGCGTGCTCGAATTCAGGAAAGAAACCCCTTGCTGATTGGATTCCATGTGCAGCCCACTCCCTGAACCTTGTTGGGGTCTGTAGTGTGGATTGTTGCCGTGACGCCAGTTCTTTTTTTAGGCTGATTCAATCCATTTTCACTTTTTTCGCAGCTTCGCCTAGCCGCTGGAAAATATTAATGGATGGACTTGAGTCAAACGAGAACAAACGCATGGAGACGGTGAAGGGACTTTCATCTACGTGATGGGCGGCACATGCACGGGCTACAAAATCTCTCCGTTTAAATTTCAGAAATGTCCACGACACTTTAAAGGAGATAGCGGAAGATGACAATCAGAAATCAGCCGCACGTGAGGAGGCGAAATCCCTGGCAAAAAAAATGAATAGATTCGAGACAGCATTCCTCACCATCATATGGGATACCGTGCTGCAAAGATTTGAAATCACAAGCACGGCCCTGCAGACAGTGGATTTGGACCTAGTTACTGCTGTGGAATTACTCCAGTCCCTCATAGACTTTGTGTCCAATTTACGCTCCCAGTTCAAACACTTGGAATCCCAGGCCAAATCACTGTCATTGTCACAGCAGTACACAGTGACTCGACCAGTGAAGCGCACCACCTGAGCCGATGACACCGACGAACCTGACCATGTGCACAATGCGGGAGAAGACCGATTTTGGGAGACATTCTTTGTCATAATAGACAAACTGATTAGTGCATTACAGCAGAGACACGCAGTGTACAAAGAAACCTGCGCATACTTCGGATTTTTAACGCAACTAGACAAATTGTCCCTCAGTGAAATACGCGAGAAAAGTGTCAACCTGCAGGCAAAATACCATGAAGACCTGGCGGATGATTTCCCTGACGAACTGGGGCAGTTTGTGCATTTCGCAAAAGTTTCCACTGAAGGCAAGGCAAGTTTATTTGTATAGCGCATTTCATACACACAGGCAATTCAATGTGCTTCACAAAAAATGAAAGCATAAGAACAGTAACAAAGAATTAAAGTAAAAGTGAAATCATTAAAATCCAAAATTAAAAAGAATTTAAAGAATTAAAGTAAAATCATTAAAATCAAAATTAAAAGAAATTATGTTAAAGGAAATTAATTACACTTTAGGTAAAAATTAATCAAGTGAAAACATCTGAAAACAGCTTTGTCTTAAGCCTGGATTTAAAACTAACAACAGTAGGAGCATTTTTGATATCATCTGGAAGTTGGTTCCAAAGCTTAGCAGCATAGCAACTAAAGGCTGCTTCACCACACTTCGTTTTGACAGCTGGTATTACTAGCAAGTTTTTCTCCTGTGATCTTAGAGACCTATAGTGGGCCTGTTAAGCATAACAATTGTGCACAAAATGAAAAAAGCATGAAACTTTCAGGGTTTGTTCTTGAAGGCATAAGCTTTAATTTGAGACGTGGAGGCATTCTCAGTTTGACCTCTGGGGTCAGCTAGAGGTCATTGACCTCCATGATATCACATTTCTATGCATGAAATTAGAAAAGGCTGTATCTTAACATCTAAATGTGATGTAAATGTAAAATAAATGTGTTTTTCCATGTGCCTGGACATGAAAAAATCACATATAATACTGATATTCCTCTTAGGTGTAACTTCAGGGGTCAGGTAGAGGTCATTGACCTTTGAAATTTGAAGTTTCTATGCATGAAATTCTAGACGGGTGTATCTTAGGATCTAAATGTGATAGAAATGTGAAGTTAATGTGTATTTCCTTGTTTCTGACCATGAGAAACCCATTTTTGATACTGATATTACTCTTACAGGTCATCTCTGGGGTCAGCTAGAGGTCACTGACCTCCAGCATAATGCATTTCTATGCATAAAATTAGAAACGGGTGTACCTCATGTTCTAAATGTGATAGAAATGTAAGCTAAATTTGTATTTCTATGATTCTGTACATGAGAAACCCATTTTTGATACTGATATCATTCTGAGAGGTCAACATCATGGAGAACAGGCAAGGTTGGGAAACATCTCACATTTTGATAAATCTATATAAAAATCTCATGTGTTTTGGATTGTAAGAAACAATTCCATATGAATATGAACATGACAGAAATATACTTCAACTTGTCAGAAATTATAAACTTTAACTAATCAAAAACTTGAACTACAATCAAAACTCTAAATGCAGTGTAAACAGTTGAACAGGTTCCATAAAGAACATTTTAAGTTCACTTATAGTATCTACATTTATTCTAAGGGCCTTGACCTTTGGGGATTACAATGTTGGCCTACAAATTGTAACTACAGAACACTGATTTAGTCGCTGCAGTCACCAGAGCATGTGCACAGTGCTGTGCACTTTAAGGCTGCCTTTTTACATCTACAGTGCCCAGTACAACCCTTTTTGCAACCACAGTGCACAAGTTCATAGCAAGCCTGTGAAGCTTCAGGGAGTGTTGTCCAAAGTGGCTGCCATCCAGCATCGGTGTCAATCCATCCCCAGTCTGATGGACTGGGCAAACATGGTTGAGAAACCAAAGCAAGGTTCCATATATTAGCCTGGTACATTGCTCTTTTTATGTGTTGCCTCAAAGCATCTTGTGTAGGGGGGATGTTTTCCAGTGATCTTGCCCCACTCTGAACCGCGGGAAAATAATGGGCTACACACAAAACATGAACATGAAAATTCCGTTGAATCTCTACCTCTGCTAGACTGACATATAGTTATTCCTGTTAATTTAGAATTGCCCTATCAATGTCCAACATTAAAATGACTGAAAATTAAACTACAATATACTGTATTCTTCAACTCTAGTGCAAATGAGAGCAAATGCTCCAAAACATTACTCACTTTGAAATTATCAATGGAAATGGGGCAACTGTGTTCAGCTTCTGACATAGTTTGTGACCACTGGAGATGTTTTACTTATCAGAAATGAGTTGTGTCATGTCCAGAAACATGGAATCATATATTTACTTTACATTTACAGTATTTCACATTTTAATCCAAAGATAGATTGTTTCTAATTTCATGCTTAGAAATGCATTATCGTGGAGGTCAGTGACCTCTAGCTGACCTCAGAGGTGACTTATAAAAATGATATCAGTATTAGAAATTAGTTTATCATGGCCAGAAACATGGAAATACACATTTAGTTTACATTTCTATCACATTTAGAACCTAAGATACACCCGTTTCTAATTTCGTGCATAGATATGCATTATGCTGGAGGTCAGTGACCTCTAGCTGACCCCAGAGATGACCTGTAAGAGTAATACCAGTATTAAAAATGGGTTTCTCATGGTCAGAAACAAGGAAATACACATTAATTTCACATTTCTATCACATTTAGATCCTAAGATACACCCGTCTAGAATGTCATGCATAGAAACTTCAAATTTCAAAGGTCAATGACCTCTACCTGACCCCTGAAGTTACCCCTAAGAGGAATATCAGTATTATATATGATTTTTTCATGCCCAGTAACATGGAAAAACACATTTATTTTATATTTACATCACATTTAGGTGTTAAAATACAGCCTTTTCTAATTTCATGCATAGAAATGTGCCATCATGGAGGACAATGACCTCTAGCTGACCCCAGAGGTCAAACTGAGAATGCCTCCACATCTCAAATTAAAGCTTATGCCTTCAAGAACAAACTCTGAAAGTTTCATGCTTTTTTCATTTTGTGCACAATTCTTCTGATAATAAGAGCTTAACAGCCCCACTACTAGTTGGTGCATATAATTGAAACATATCCAGTAGGTAGCTGGGTCCCATCCCATTTAATGTTTTAAATAGAAGAAGTAATGCCTTAAAGTCAATTCTATAGCTCACTGGGAGCCAGTGCAGAGACCTTAGGATTGGAGTGATATGGACTACCCTTTTTGTTCTTGTAAGAACCCTTGCTGCTGCATTTTGGATTAGTTGAAGCTCTTTGATGGTCTTTTTTGGAAGACCTGTGAAAAGGCTATTGCAGTAATCAACCCTACTGGAGATGAAAGCATGAATAAGTTTTTCTAGATCATGCTTTGACATGAGACCCCTGAGTTTAGAAATGTTTTTTAGGTGATAGAATGCAGACTTTTTTACCACTTTCATATGACTGTTGAAGTTAAGTTCACTGTCAATAAGGACACCAAGGTTTTTGACAGTATCCTTTGCTTTAAGCCCCTTAGTATCAAGAACAGTGGCAATCCTAAGCCTTTCCTCATTTTTGCCAAATATAATTACTTCAGTTTTATCTGCGTTCAGCTGAAGAAAATTGTGAGACATCCATTTGTTAATTTGGTCAATGCATCTATGAAGAGACTCAAGAGGGGCATAGTCATTAGGTGACATAGCTAAGTAAAGCTGAGTGTCATCTGCATAGCTATGGAAGTTTATTGAGTTATTCTTAATAATTTGTCCAAGTGGGAGCATATAAAGGTTGAATAGTAATGGTCCCAGGATTGAGCCCTGGGGAACCCCACAGTTCAAGGACACGGGTGATGAACTGTGGCCTCCAATGGCCACATAAAAAAATCTTTGTTGTAGGTAAGATTTTAACCAGTTGATTACTATACCAGTAAATCCAACCCAATGCTCCAGTCGATGTAACAGTATGAAATGATCTACCGTGTCAAATGCAGCACTTAAGTCTAAAAGCACCAAGACTGATGTTTTACCAGCATCAGAATTAAGACGTAGGTCATTCATTACTTTAGTAAGAGCTGTTTCAGTGCTATGATTGGCAAGAAAACCTAACTGAAACTTATCAAAACATCCGTTTGATGTCAGGAAGGCAGTTAATTGATTAAAAACAAATTTTTCAATTATTTTACCAACGAATGGCAAATTGGATATGGGCCTGTAGTTGTTGAGTACTGAGACATCCAGGTTATTCTTTTTCAGTAGGGGTTTTACAACCGCTTTTTTCAGAGATGAAGGAAACATGCCAGTTCGTAAGGAGGTGTTGATAATCTGAAGTACCTCATCTGATATTAGGTGAAGAACAGATTTGAAAAAGACTGTAGGTAAAATGTCCAGTTCAGATGTGGAGGAGCTGAGACTTTGTACTGTTTTTCTCAGAGTCTCAACATCAATTAAACTAAATGTTGACATTGTATTACGACCCCCTCTCTCTCTATCCAATGGTTCCAGATTTTGAAGCGTTTGCACCTGTGGCTATATTCATACATATTTTATCAATCTTTCCTTTGAAAAAAGATGCAAAGTCGTTGCATGTATTAACTGAGAGAAATTCAGAAGGCATTTGTCTTGATGGGTTTGTTAGCTTTTCAACTGTAGAAAATAGCACACGGGCATTGTTGATATTCCTATTAATAATGTCAGCAAAAAAAGACTGTCTTGCTTTAGAAATTTCTAAGTTGTGTTTACATAACATCCCTTTGTAGATTTGATAATGAATCTGGAGTTTAGATTTACGCCATTTTCTTTCAGACTTTCTACATTCCCTCTTTAACATTTTAACTGTTGGATTTAGTTTCCAGGGTGCTTTTCCTTTGTCTATGACTCTTTTGGTTTTTAAAGGAGCAATAGCATCCATAATATGATTCATTCTTGAATTAAAAATTTCCATTAGATCATCTGCACAATCTAAAGATTGACATGGGAGTTCTGAGAGTGCCTGCTCAAAAAGAGCTGCTGTGCCATTGGTAATTACCCTCTTTTTTACAGTCACAGACTTGTTTTGAAAGTGAGGGGAAATGGAAACATCAAAGAAAACACAGAAATGATCAGATATACCCAGGTCCATGACACTAGTAGATACATTAAGACCCTTAGTGATGACAAGGTCGAGGGTGTGGCCATGGGAGTGTGTTGGCCCTTGTACATGTTGTGTTAGGTTGAAGGCATCAATCAGTGTAAGAAATTCATTTGCATACGTGTTATCTAGATTATCACCATGGAAGTTAAAATCCCCAGAAATAATAAGATTGTCAAACTCTAAACAAATATTTGACAACAGTTCCCCAAACTCCTCTAGGACAGTGGTGCAGAAAGTCTTGGTGGTCTGTAAATAGTCAACACTAGTATGTTAGAAGAACATTTTAGGATTGCACTTAGGTATTCAAAAGATGTAAAGTCACCAAGAGTTGTCTGTTTGTACTGAAAACATGCCTTGTATATATTTGCTATTCCTCCTCCCCGTTTATTGGCTCTTCCAACACTCATAAAATCAAAGAGTGGGGGAGTTGCTTCAATAAGAGTAATAGAGCTGCTTGATTGTTCAAGCCAAGTTTCAGTAAGAAGCATAAAATCCAGTTTGTGTGTACCGATGAAGTCATTAATTAAAAAAGGCTTATTAAGTGATCTTACATTCTGAAGAGCTAGTTTTACAGTGAATGTGGGGGTAATTTCCACAGAAGCGTTCTGTGGTTGTTTTGGAACTGGAAGAAGATTTGACAAGTTTACCCCATTGATAGGATGTATAAGAACACCTCTCCTTCTTGTTAGCACAGGAATAGAAAAGTACGTCATGGGTCCCAGCTTATTTTCAAAACTACCATCTGGACCCAGATTATATCAGTTCGTTCCAACATGAAGGTCATCACTGCTGCCGGTGAACTGTAGCTGTGCACATGGTCCTTGAGTCTTATCTGTAGTCACGGGGGAGGTGGTGCCCTCCGTTTCTTGGGTGCTGTAGCAGTTGGATATATCATTAAAGATGTTGGGGTACACAAGGCCTGACCATGAGACAGCTCTGTGTACGGTACTTGATTTGAGTGTCCTCTTGGGCTTGCCAAAGACACTCGGCTTAAAGACAATAGTCTCTCCATTTTCTCAGGAAAACGCAGTCTGGGGGGTGAAGGAGATACAGAGGGGCTTGGGGTTACATCCACTGTTGTTGGTGGTGATTGCCTATTGCCAGTCTCAGGAGGTTGTGGTGTAGGGCTGTGCGATGTCCCCTTAATTGGCATCGACGATGTTTACAGTGCAAACATCGTGATGGACGATCATATCGTGGGCGGGGGGGGGGGATTTTAATACCACATTATTAAATATATTATTATTATTATTATTAAAAGTATTAGATACTCATCCGAGGCTTTGGCACGTAAAGAAAAAAAAGCGCTAGGTGATGTGGAATATTTGGCCTTGATAACGGATATGTGGTCCAGCTGCAACATGATGCCCTATATGTCAGCTACCATACATTATGTGGACCGAGAGTGGGCAATGCAGTCCAAATGCCTGCAGACGAGTTTCATGCCAGAGACACATTCAGCGGACAATTTAGAAGACGCATTGCGCGAGACACTTGCCGAATGGAAAATAGAGGAGAAAAAGATCGCCTGCAACAACGGGGCGAATATTGTCACAGCCATCAGGCAATTGAAATGGCCGTGGTTAAGTTGTTTTGGGCACAATTTGAACCTGGCCATAACCAACTCGCTTGCGCAACAGAGGGCCAGTACAGACCAAGCGTTTGGAGTTTGCCGAGCAGTCAACACTGCGTTTGCGCACAGCTGGCTTCGGAGAAATGAGCTGCGCCAAGCGCAGGTGGAAATGAACCTCTCCGAGCACTCACTGATCACGGTAAGATATTAATCTGCTCTAACAATGAAAGACTAGTATTCAAACTATGAGAAGAAACTACACTTAAGCTATTACTCATTGTTTATTTACACCATATCAATTGAAGATGCGTTTCGGCCTTTAGTGCGCACTTGAACGCGCTAATTTTTTCCAATTTATTAGCGTTTGAATTATTGCACCAGCTTTTAAAATCATGATTTAATATTGGGGTTTTTTTTTACTGTCTTTGCATTTGTCAGAATCACCTTCATTCTTCCATTTGGTTTGACATTATGGCTTAGAGTGGACCATTTTGTGTCTGAAAGTAGGCCTATTTACCAGATTAAAGTTATTTGACTTCTGCCGAAGTCTGCGCTTCACTGCCATTTGGGGTGCAATATTTCCTGACTGAAGTCGTTAATAGTGGCTATTTGTTTGAACAACATGACAAATTTTACATTAAAAGTATAGTGTAGGCTAAAAAATGAAGTCAAAATTTATTATTAGTAGCATACTGTATTTGTGTAACCACATGTTATGTTCACTAGCACGTCCCTGCACCATAGCCTACATGAACAAGCGGTAATAGGATATTACTTTATAATGATTTATATAATTATGTATTTATAATTATATGTTATATAAACTAACAAAAAACTAACTTTTTAGGTTAAATAGGCCCAGATGATACCGTATATGCATGATTATGACAGGAGGGGGCGTGGTATCATGATGGTGGCTTGGTATCATGATGGTGGCTCTCCATCATGATGGATGACCACCATCGTCGATGGACGATGGCATCGTCTATCGGCACAGCCCTATTGTGGTGATGCTTGTTTATCTGATTGTCTTTCTGATAGTTCTGCCAGCTTACCCGTTAGCTCAGATATCATGTTGCTAGCCTTGGAAAGTGACGGGGATGTGTGTGGTGATAGATCCACCCTCTGATCATTTTCCTGAACTGTACTGGGGGCAGATGAGTCAGCATGATCCTCTGTAGTTGCTGGGGGCTTAGTTGCCTTCGTTGGTGACAAGGAGTTTTGCTTGACTCCACTGAGAATGGGAACTGAGATTGGACATTTCCCGGAATGTTGTGAATCATCTGTGTGTTTGATGTTGTTTATCATTTTTTCAGTTTGTAATCCATCAGAGTGAGCGTTAGTCCCGCGTCTTTCTGCCTGCAGATTCACTGTTACAGAGTGTTTCGTGTCGTAAGCCACTGCTTGAGTTTGAACCTCAACAGTGTGTTTCCGTACTGTTTTTGAGTCTTTGTTGATGTCCCTGGGAGGTTCAGTTTGTACCCAAACAGAGTTCGTATCAGTGTTGTTAACTCCTTTCAGTGCAGCTACAGAGCACTTATCAGAGAGTGTACCCAAGGTCGGCATGGAATGGTGGACAGAGTGTTGATAATGGTCTGCCAAGACTTTGGCACCAGTCCAGCTGAGTTCTGTGCTATTTGGACTGAAAAAGGCTTTGCGTTTCCAGAAAAGGTTGAAGTTGTCAATACAATTAATTCCAGAGGAAAACCATGTCTTTGCAAGCCAGGTGTTGAGACTGAGCAGTCGGGAAAACCCGTAATTGCCGATCACAGATCCTGGTAATGGACCACTGATAAAAAAAGATATTCCAAGTCCGTTTAGGGCAGAAAAAAGGTCTTTGAAAGATTTCCTCACAGTGAGCTGTTCCCTGAAAACATAATTTGCTCCAACATGCACAATAATGCGTTTAATTGATTTGTAGTTTGACAGCATTTTTGAAATGTTGTCTGTAGTCTCTGAGATGGAAGCGTGAGGAAAACAGCACACAACCATGGACTCTCCTCCAATATTTTTCACAGTGAAATCACCCACAACAAGGGTTGTAGGATTAACAGGTGTTGGCGGCTGCTTTCTACCTCTACTGCGAGCTTTATTTTTGTTATTCAAATTCTGCCACTTTCTAGGAACTACTGGTTCCATGTCTGTAAGGCACTGAAATCTGTCCTGGAGTGTAATGAGCTGTGTATATCTGTAGTTTTCAGCCCGTTGGTATTCATAGACTGTAGGTCTGACGGCATCAGACCGCAATGGAGTTGAAGTTAATGCCCTTTTGTTTTTGGGTCTAGCACCTTGTCTTTTCCAGCAATCAGTACTCACATTTTGCTTTGTGAAGTCAACCGATTCATCCAAATTCCCATCATTCAGATGCTGAACATTCCCCACATTCCCCTTAGCGGTATCGGCTGCTGGACTCCCTTCAATCCTTAATAGACGGGCATCAATCATAGATTCCAGGCTAGAAATTATTTTTTCAAGCTCAGTCCATTTGTTACTAGAGTTCCTTGGTTTCCCCAGTCTTCTGTGTCAGTTGTTTTGTCTAACTTCTAGGTTATCTTGTATAAATGGGAGAAAACATCTGTCCTTCCTTGCTAAACTTGTTGAATGTAAGTAAAAAGAAAGCAAATAAGAAAAAAATGTGTGCACTGAAAACAGAAAGCCGAGGAACTTACTGGCATTCATTCGAGAGAGGCATCTACAAAATGTTTTCCCAAATGTCGACATAGCACTCAGGATTTACCTTACATTGCCTGTCAGCAATGCCAGCGGGGAGGGGTCATTTTCCAAACTGGGCATTATCAAGCATAGACTGAGAACATCAATGTTGGAGGAGAGACTGAACAATCTGACTTTAATGTCAATAGAGCATGACATACTGGGACAATTGGACTTTGAGGAGCTCATTGATGATTTTGCATTGAGGAAGAGCAGAAAACGGGCCTTTTGAAATCACTTGGTGAGTCATGTTTTTTTTTTTTTTGACGGGCCGCTGCTGCCTACTCAATATGCTCCAATAATTGTAAAATAGTTTTTAGCGTGTTTGTGTGCACATTTCAAATAGCCTACCCCGAATATGTTGCACCATAAATTTGCCTGTCTGCCTTCTTGCTTGGGTTTGTGAGTAAACTGGACATGTGTGTATTTTGAACATGTATTCATTGAGCTTTTTAAAAATGTTTTTTAAATACTGGTCAATTACAAATTTGTGAATTACATATAATCTCTATTGACTTGTTTCGCGAAAAAGGTTTGTGGCTTTTAAAATGTGGGTCACCATGAAAAAAAGTTTGTGAAACACTGGTCTATAGTACCTACAGGCTATACATATTGATTTATGCATTTATTCATTTAAAAATATTATTATTACTACTATACATGATAATGTTTCCTTTCATTCTATCTGACTAAGCTACAAGTATTGTAAAACTTCCCTTTTTTTAAATCTAAATCATACCTTAAGATAAGTTTTCTTCTATCTACCACAAATACATTTTATTACCTTTTCTGGGATGATTAGCCTAATACAAGTCACCATAAGTTTAATTTCTTAGTTTCTTCCTACATTTTTAAGTATAGGTCTATTCAGATATGTTTTGTTTTCCATCATTATTCTGTCAGCTTTGTCAACACTACTGCAATGAGTCATGGCAATAAAGCTACCCTTGAATTGAATTGAATTGAATTGAATTGAATTGAATTGAATTCATATTGCCAGTTCGCTTTAAACGGTAGTGTGTCATAGATTGGTACTGTGTGCGCTGATGTGTCAGTGCACCTGTTGTGGGTTTGTGTGAGGTCATGCGTTAGGACACGATATGAAGGGCCTCATCCTGGTAATTAGCCCTGGGCCTCAGAAAGTGTTAATCTGGCCCTGGCTGAATCGTGCAGATCCGATTTTAATTTTTTAGGGGGGGGCGTTGGAGTGTCTGAATAATTTCATCAGAGTAAATTCTGTATTAAAATTACTAAATAAGCAAATGCCGTTACAGTCCATGAAACATAGGAAGTATGAGAAGAAAACAGTAAATCAGAAAGCTGCGCACATTTGCGCAGCTTCCGCGCAAACGTGCGCAGCTTTCTACTTCCTATGTTTCATGGACTGTAACGACATTTGCTTATTTAGTAATTTTAATACAGAATTTACTCTGATGAAATTATTCAGACACTCCAACGCCGCCCCCCCCCCCCCCCCCCCCCCCCAAAAAAAATCGGATCTGCACGATTCAGCCGTGAGAAAGGGGGCATCCGCCAAAAGGCGCGCCATTTGCATCCCTGTTTAAACTCGTAGGTTAACCGGCTAATGAGGCTCGGTGGTCGGTCAAGATTTTTTTTTAGTTTTCGCCATCCCGACTTCAAACATGCTGTAGTTAGGCCCCTCCTTAAAAAAAAAAACACATCTTGACCCCTCTGTTCTGTCCAATTTTAGGCCTGTCTCCCATTTGCCTTTTCTTTCTAAGGTCTTGGAAAAAGTTGTTTTTATTCAATTAGTCATTTTTAGAGAGAAATTCTAGTCTGGTTTCAGATCCTGACATAGCACTGAGTCAGCACTGTTAAAGGTGCACAATGATATCGCTCTGTCTGTGGATGCCAGGAATCCTGCCATGCTGGTGCTGCTCGACCTCACAGTGGCCTTTGATACAGTTGACCGTGCGGTCCTTGTATCTCGCCTAGAGCAGCATGTCCGCATCCGTGGCGCTGCTCTCCAATGGTTTAGGTCATACTTGGCAAATAGGAGCTTCGCTGTGATGATTGGTGACCTCTGTTCTTCATATGCATCCCTCTCTTGTGGGGTGCCACAGGGTTCTATTCTCAGCCCTATTCTGTTTTCATTGTACATGCTACCTCTGGGATCAATTATAAAAAAAAAAAAAAAACACAATCTGCCTTTTCACTTTTATGCTGATTTGCAGATATATTTACCCATGAGACCCAATGAAAATACGGCGCTTACTAAGTTAATGGATTGTATTACTGATGTAAAGCACTGGCTGGCACGTAACTTTTTGCACTTGAACGACAGCAAAACGGAATGTATTTTATTTGGCACGTCACCCATGTCAAATGTTCTTACAACAAACTCTGGTATTCTGGCCCCCTTTTTTAAACCATTTGTACAAAATCTTGGTAACGTTTGACAGTGGGCTTAAATTTGATAAACAGCAGGCCTAGACATTAAGCATTTACCACTGGTGGCCCATTGGGCCAGTGGAATTGAAAAGTTACTGGCCCAAATGGAAAATGTGGTGGCCCGAATGCGTGCGGTACCCGCATTCAGGCCACCACATTTCATACAGTTCATAATACACTATGTCATTGATTTTTGGCTAGAAAAGTAGACTTTAGGGGTACATGTTGTTGCCGAGTGCAGCGAGGCTGAAAATTTTTGCAGAATATCCCCAAGCCACATCATTGTAGGAGGCAATAATCTCCTCATCTCCGTACAAAGTAGTGTCACTTTTTCATGATCCCCCCATAAATTCATAGCCCCCCTCCCCCATAAATAATGACCGCCCCCTAAAATTAAAAAGAGCCTTCTCAAGATTATCACAACTTATATTTTGATTTTGTACCTGAAAACAATACTGACAAAAGACAGTAACTCAGTCCAAATTACCAGCAATGGACTCAAACAGTCAAATCAAATTGAAATAAATATATAAAATGTTTTTGCTTCTGGGCGGCACGGTGGTGTAGTGGTTAGCGCTGTCGCCTCACAGCAAGAAGGTCCTGGGTTCGAGCCCCGGGGCCGGCGAGGGCCTTTCTGTGTGGAGTTTGCATGTTCTCCCCGTGTCCGCGTGGGTTTCCTCCGGGTGCTCCGGTTTCCCCCACAGTCCAAAGACATGCAGGTTAGGTTAACTGGTGACTCTAAATTGACCGTAGGTGTGAATGTGAGTGTGAATGGTTGTCTGTGTCTATGTGTCAGCCCTGTGATGACCTGGCGACTTGTCCAGGGTGTACCCCGCCTTTCGCCCGTAGTCAGCTGGAATAGGCTCCAGCTTGCCTGCGACCCTGTAGAAGGATAAAGCCGCTAGAGATAATGAGATGAGATGAGATGAGTTTAGTGCAATAGCTTTCCTCTTCCACACACTCATCTAAAATGCCAGGGCTCTACGTTAACTTTTGAAACCGCTTGTCCTGTCAGGCAAGTTGAAAGGAAATTTACTTGTCCGAATGTGAAGTTGACTTGTCCGAAGAAATATTTGAGAAAAAAAAAACAACACAAACTATTTGTAACCCAATCTTTATGGCATTTGTTTCCGAATTCACAACATATGCATAATATCTATGAATCAAAAGTAATCAATACTTGATATACTGAGGCAAAAGTTCAAAAATATAGTAAAACAGACTGATTGATACAATAATTCACCAATTATTATGCTGAACTTCAGAAGCAATATATCCCAATAGAACAGAAATTATGAACATAAAATTAAGAACAAAATAACTATACTATGAGATCCAGAAACACTAACCATTATATATACACAGATCAGTACTCTGCAGTTCAGTAACAAATATCACAAAAAGTAATCTCATAAAATTTATGACTTGAGATCACTAGTTTGGACAAGAGAAACAAATAACAATGCTACAAATAAAAACAACTGATAACAAAATTGACTAATACTGTAAATCACTGATTATTATACACTGAAATCTAGTTATCAAATGACAAGATAATATATCTTATGAAAACCTCCACACCTCTATTGACTCACAGATGAATGGATACAAATAAAGTTTCTATTTATCTTCATCTATCAACCCTTGAGTTCTGCTCCATCAATTGGACTCCATCAATCATTAATTTATTTTATATATATATTATATATTATTTTATATATATATAAATTTTGAATATATATCCTCCACTGATTAATTGTTGTTGTCTAATTATTCAGTGTGGCTCCTGTATGGTATTTAATGGTCAAAAAAATATAATTTCAAATAACCCATAATTATATCTAAATTATAGAGCCCTGTTTCAAATTCCTAAACTCCCATTACTAATTAGTTAATTAATACAGCCGGTAACCTAATTAGCAGCCATTTGACAGCTTGGTATTTCATAGATAACTTTCCCCAATCCTACCTCACTCCCTGTCAATCCACACGCATGCAGGCGCACATTCCCCGCCAGCACACCCTGCCACATGCTCGACTATATAACGAACACCATCGACAACAATTCAAAGATTTGGAAATTACCACATACTCAACGTAAATATACAGTTGAATAATGATCCCGCTAACAGAAATGTCAACAAATCCATGTGTATGACACGATTAAAACCAATCATAAACGACCGTTTACTTTTCAGCTCAAATACACAAAGCGGTATTGGCCGGTTTCGCAAGTGGAATATCGCGCATGTGCACATCGCTCTTTCTGAATAGAAACATCCGGCGATACATCAAAACAATATGTCGAGTGAGATGCTTCGGAAATCGTGAATAAACTGATAAATTTGATATGTAACCCGAATATCGGCATATTTTGGCACTTATCCAATCGGACAAGTAACGGAGACGATGAACATGTCCGACATTAAGTCTCACTTGTCCCGGACAAGCAGACAACCGTTAATGTCGAGCCCTGAATGCGTGCACATCCTGCTGCCATGGTGTCACTAAGTGTGTCCCGATGGTCATCTGAGACTTTGGTAAACTCAGCCCTTCTCTCCTCGATCTGGCGCTCGGCCAAAATGCCACTTCCGAACAGCGCCGAACATCTCCGAAGATCAAATCAAATCAAGTTTATTTGTATAGCGCTTTTAACAATAAACATTGTCGCAAAGCAGCTTTACAGAATTTGAACGACTTAAAACATGAGCTAATTTTATCCCTAATCTATCCCCAATGAGCAAGCCTGTGGCGACGGTGGCAAGGAAAAACTCCCTCAGACGACATGAGGAAGAAACCTCGAGAGGAACCAGACTCAAAAGGGAACCCATCCTCATTTGGGCAACAACAGACAACATGACTATAATATTAACAGTTTTAACAGGTATAACCCTCAACTGTCCTCATGGGGCCGTCCTTCACAGGAGCGGTGCGATAAAACTCCGACCAGACACAGGGCACCAGGATGGATCAAGCAGGTCCGAGGGGCAGAAGAGGCCAGCATCTCAATCCCAGGATCAACATGTAACTCAGAGGGACAGATTGGGGGGGGAGAAAGAAAACACGTTGTTAGGTATGCCCTAAAAATGTCAAGTATTAAATCTGTGTGGTAGGCTCGCAGAGACGAGAGTCTTTACATCAGGCATAACACACAACAATGGCATGTTAATATGGTAAAATATATCATGACCTGCTCTGGCTGGATGCTTGATTGGGTGATGGGAGCACACTCCTCAGCAATGATGAGATGCAGATGGGACCCTTAGGGCTGGCCAAGACAATTCAGTTACATTTCACCGGGTCTGGGACATGCGACAGAAAGTCTGACGGCCAATTCCCTGCAGGCTACGATAGCCAGTCGAGGTCTCCAGCCTCTCCACCAAAAGATTTCCTGTTGACTCCATGTAACTCAGAGGGACAGATTTGGGGTGGGGGGGAGGGAAAGAAAACACAGGTGGTTAGGTATGCCCAATGTCACCTGAATAAGTAGGAACAGTATACATATTGCATCGAGTACAAGCAGGGACTCCGGCAACTAACTATGACAGCATAACTAAAAGGAGAGAGCCAGAAGGTAACACAGGCATGAGGGAGCCCCGGGACATAAAGCAGCAGCCACTACACCGTCAACAAACTCGAGTGAGCAAGCGAGTGGGGACTGACAGCATCCATACATCCCAGTTTACCAAAACACTCTATGTCTGAGGACCCTCCAGATCTACTCCTTTACCTCATAAACACCATTAACACAAGGCTTGACTAAACAGATATGTTTTCAGCCTAGACTTAAATGCTGAGACTGTGTCTGATTCCCGAACATTACTTGGAAGGCTGTTCCATTACAGTGGGGCTTTGTAAGAAAAGGCTCTGCCCCCTGATGTAGCCTTCACTATACGAGGTACCAGCAGATAGCCTGCACCTTTTGATCTAAGTAGGCGTGGCGGGTCATAGAGGAGCAGAAGTTCACTCAGGTACTGTGGTGCGAGACCATTTAGTGCTT
This sequence comes from Neoarius graeffei, assembly GCF_027579695.1. NCBI lineage: Eukaryota > Metazoa > Chordata > Actinopteri > Siluriformes > Ariidae > Neoarius > Neoarius graeffei. The sequence continues at coordinate 27,504,246 of NC_083571.1, read as the reverse complement.
TAAAGGTCAATAGTAGTATTTTATAATCAATACGAAATTTGATTGGGAGCCAATGCAGTGTGGATAAGACAGGCGTGATGTGGTCATATTTTCTAGTTCTAGTAAGGACTCTTGCTGCTGCATTTTGAACTAACTGGAGCTTGTTTATGCACTTATTGGAACATCCAGACAGTAAGGCATTACAATAATCCAACCTGGAGGTAACGAAAGCATGGACTAGTTTTTCTGCATCATGCAATGACATTAAATTTCTTATCTTTGCAATATTTCTGAGATGAAAGAAAGCTATCCGGGTGATGTTATCAATGTGAGTTTCGAATGAAAGACTGGGGTCAATAATCACTCCAAGGTCTTTTACTGCTGCACGTGAAGAAACAGAAAGGCCATCCAGAGTTACTGTGTAATCAGAAAACTTACTACTAGCTGTATGTGGTCCTAGCACAAGTACTTCAGTCTTGTCAGAGTTAAGCAGAAGGAAATTAATAAGCATCCAGTGTCTAATGTCCTTAACACATTCCTCAATTCTATTAAGCTGGTGTCTCTCATCAGGTTTTGCAGAGACATACAACTGTGTGTCATCAGCATAACAGTGAAAACTAATACAATGTTTACGAATAATATCGCCCAGAGGTAACATATATAGAGAAAAAAGCAGTGGACCCAAGACAGAACCTTGTGGAACACCAAACTTTACCTCGGTACGTCTAGAAATATCACCATTTATATCAACATACTGATAACGATCAGTTAGATAAGACCTGAGCCAGGAGAGGGCCATTCCCTTAACTCCCACAACATTTTCTAGTCTATCCAGAAGAATGGAATGATCAATGGTATCAAATGCTGCACTAAGGTCAAGCAACACAAGTAGCGAGACACAGCCCTGATCAGACGCCAACAGTAGGTCGTTTACTACTTTAACCAGTGCTGTCTCTGTGCTATGATGAGGTCTAAATCCTGACTGATACATTTCATGGATGTTATTCCTATGTAAATATGAGCATAACTGCTGTGCCACAGCTTTTTCAAGGATCTTGGAGATAAAGGGGAGGTTTGATATTGGCCGATAATTGGACAGCTGACAGGGATCAAGGTCAGGTTTTTTAATCAGGGGTTTGATAACTGCTAGTTTAAAGGATTTGGGTACATAGCCAATCGTAAGAGAAGAATTTATTATTTTTAGAAGCGGTTCAATTACTCCAGGCATTATCTGTTTGAATAGATGTGTCGGTAAGGGATCTAGTACGCAAGTTGAGGCTTTTGATGTAGAGATTAATGAAAGTAATTCAGTTTCTTTTAGGGGAGTAAAACATTCTAACTGATGATCTGATACAGTTATATTGTTAACTACAAGGTCACTTTCATTGTCTAACCTTAAATTAGTAGTTTGAATTTTTTGTCGGATATTCTCAATTTTGTCATTAAAAAAATTCATGAAGTCGTTGCTACTACATACTGCAGGTGTGCATGTGTCTATAGTGGACTTATTCTTGGTGAATTTTGCTACAGTATTAAATAGGAATCTAGGATTATTTTTGTTATCTTTTATTAGGGAGGAGAAATATGTTGATCTAAGAGCACTAAGAGCTTTTCTATACTTCAGGAAGCTCTTCTTCCAAGCTAATTTGAACACTACCAATTTTGTTTGACGCCATTTACGTTCCAATTTTCGAGTGGTCTGTTTTAATGTGCGAGTGTCATCATTATACCAGGGTGCTAATTTTTTGTCTCTGACCATTTTCCTTTTTAGAGGAGCTACATTATCTAAAGTATGGCGGAATGTTGACTCTAAGCATTCAGTTGCCTGATCGAGTTCTGCAGTGGCTGACAGTGACCCAATCAAAGTTGACAGCTCTGGGAGATCATTTATAAAGCTCTGTGCAGTAGTTGACGTGAAAGTACGTTTAATACAGTAGCGTGGTGAGGTGCATATATTATTACTCAGACATATTTTGAATGAGATGAGACAATGATCTGAGATAACTTCAGACTGTGGAAGTATGACTGTATTGTCTACGTTTAATCTGAATGTTAGTATTAGATCAAGGGTGTGACCACCATTATGGGTCGGTCCTATGACATTCTGCTTAATCCCGACTGAATCTAAGATGGACGCAAACGCTGTTTTTAAAGGGTCTTCTGGGTTATCGAAGTGAATATTAAAATCTCCGACAACTAAAGCTTTGTCTAAGGAAATAACCAGATCTGAGATAAAATCTGCAAATTCAGAAAGAAACTCAGAATATGGCCCCGGGGGCCTGTAAATAATAAGCAATGGAATTAACTGGGTAGACTTATTTTTCAAGGCTACATACATTATATGAGTATGAAGAACTTCAAATGTATTAAATTTATAACCAGGTTTGTGTGTTACACCTAGATAATCGTTATAAATAACCGCGACGCCTCCTCCTCTGCCAGTTAGACGAGGCTGGTGTATATAACTGTATCCAGGAGGACTCGCTTCATTTAATGCTATATATTCATTTGGCTTAATCCATGTTTCTGTTAAACACAGTACATTAAACTCCTGATCAGTAATGAGTTCATTAACCATTAGTGCTTTAGATGTAAGAGATCTAATATTTAAAGAGTCTTAAGACTCTTAATGTCTTAAGAGTCTTGGTGCTATAAAATTTAAAATATTTAAGAAAACACAACTTTAATATTTAGTCATGTAGTAACATTTTATACTGATAAAGCCAGTAAAATTGAGTTCCAACACTTTTTATTTATTTATTTATTTTTTAACAGCTGATTATTTCATATGTAAAGATACTGAAAACAAGGTGCACACATTAATTAAATGAAGTACCTTCATTAAATAATGCCATTTGGCTTGTGCTTGATAATGACAACCTGAAGTTTTTCTTTCCGTCAGTCTGCCTTGGTCTCTTGGCAGAACTTTGCTTTTCCAATGGTTTCTTCTATTAAAGCATATATATTTGCTTTGCTATAAAGCAAAGTTGATGGCTTTGCAGAGAGAAATGGATCATTTTGATGGCCAGAATGGACAAGCGGGTTAAGCGAAAAAGGACACGTCTACCCATCTTAAGTCTAAACAAATTCCAATCTTATCTCGGCTCTCCCAGCCAGCACTGCCTTCAAGGCCGTCGCTGTAGAAACGCGATTCTCCCCCTGGAGTTCACTGCAGTGAGACTGTGTGTGTGTGTGTGTGTGTGTGTGTGTGTGCTTTTTTTTCTCTTCTCTATACTTTCTTTCTGTCTGTACTATGAAAGCTAAGTTGAACCAGAGTCAAATTCCTCGTGTGTGTAACATACCTGGCAATAAAGTGCTTCTGATTCTGATATATAAAAACATTTCTTAGTAATGCAGGGTTGGACTTAAAGCAGTCCCCATTGGGAAAATGCTCTACAAAATCATAAAGGACTCCATTTTTGAAAGACCATGGAGTCCAGGGACTCGAAAATTTGAACGTCTTAGTCAAACCCTGTACCTACTGCATGGACAAAATCTTGCTGTATTTGAATATTAATCAAAAGCAACACAGTACATCTTTCACAGACAAAATACTCATTGTTAGTTTGAAATTTAGTTAAGTTCCTTTTTGATCAAAGGATTAGTGTTTTTCACGACCCAATATTTCATCTAGATTATAATGTAACAAATATAGGCAGTGTTCTCCACGGGCGCTTTTAAAGTGGCACACCGCCACATTATAATTCTGGCCCGCCACCCTTCCCTTGGCCAAAAGAAAAAAAAAGTAACTACTTCAGTATGCACCAAATAAATCGTAAAGTATTTGCTTTATTATAATTTAACTACTTAACATGCAGAAGACCATGAAATGAATGCTTATGGGGCTACGCGAAGTGGCCACGTGATTGCAATAGAAAAACATCCAGCCGGCTGCATACAGATTGTGACACACAGCTTTGCAGATTGAGGTCTATCCCTGCATTACACTACACCGCACCACATTACACCATACTGACACATGGTAACGTTGGAAGCTACAAGCTGCAGCTAGCCAGCAGCTAAGTAACTTTGCAGTGCACACGCAGATTGTTTGTAGCGTTATTGTGCAACGGTTACGCTTATCTATCGTCTTTTCTGACCATACACCGTTACAGTGATCATATAACGGCATGCACACAAGTTAAGTTCAGGTCTTTTATTTTACGTATTTGTGATTGTGTAGGCGAGAACTGCATTTTCCTGTTGCTTTACTGTTTGCTTTACTGCAGGACTTCCAGGTTCCTGGGTCAAAGGACCCAAACTATGAAGGCCGGGGTGGCTTTGTAGTGCCAGTCTTGGGCATGCACAAGCTGGTGCGCATGGACTGTAGTGGTTTCACCCCATTAACATTGTGTATTGTTTTGTTTTGTTTTTTTAAAAAACATTTATTGTAACTGGGTATTTTGTTTATGAATTATAGAGATTATGTAAATGTATGGTTTATGCAATGTTGGTAATATAAAGTAATTGGTATCTTCCAGTGGGTGGGGACAGGCCACTATATCTAGCCCTCTGAAGGGAGGTGGATTAGTTGGGTCATGGCGCTGTCTGTTATGTAGTCGTCATGTAATGTGCATGTAATCAGGTGGTGCAAACATAGTGCAATACAGTATTCTGTTTTGTAGACAAAGTCTTTTTTTGTTGTTGTAATAATTGCTTGAACTTTTATTTTATTATAATTTATTTTGTGTTAAATGTCTGCTGCTACTTTGGGAAACCAGACCCAATAAAACACCTTGTATTAAAAGTTCTATCTTTGGCCGTTGTCCATCAGATGATATGTGCAGTAAGAATGTGTTAATTTTTTATAAAATGATTGATTTAGCAATTCCTATCCATTATTGGCCAGTTTCACTGTCAAAAAAGCCAAAAGTCCGTCAGCTTCAAGGGGGGGCTTTGCTCCCCCCAGCCCCCAAACCCCTGCCACCACCTTTTATTTTTGAAAAGTGGAGAACCCTGATAGATGTCACAAAAACATGTATATTTTGCAGTACATAGGTACTTAGTGGTCACATTAAAAAAAAAAGGCCACTAAAGATTTAGACTAACCCGTTGTTGGGTCCAAGTTTGGTTTGGGGTGGAATCTTTTTCTACGGAATCCTTCTTGTTGTGATGGGTGGTGGTTGTTGAGCTCTATTTCTGCGCATTCATCATTCAAAGTGAGATCTGGCCATTATTAAAAAAGGTTCTGTTTCCGGTCCACCGGCCGGGTGAGTGCCGTTTGTGGGGTTGAAATATATATATTTTTTTAACGCTGTTTTTTTTTTTTTACATTTTTTTCGGGGTTGTAAATCTAAAATCGAACTTGACATTTACGCATTTCCAGGGCTTTCCACTAAGGCTCATACTAGCCAGCCATGACAAATAAGCCAGCCGGGGGGGGGGGGGGGGAGTAAACACAAAACTAGAGACGACAGTCCCCCTGTTGCCCCTTTTCCACCAAAGCAGTTCCAGGGCTGGTTCGGGGCCAGTGCTTAGTTTGGAACCGGGTTTTCTGTTTCCACTGACAAAAAACTGGCTCTGGGGCCAGAAAAACTGGTTCCAGGCTAGCACCAACTCTTTGCTGGGCCAGAGGAAAGAACCACTTACGTCAGCGGGGGGGCGGAGTTGTTAAGACCGACAACAATAACAAGACTGCGAAAGATCGCCATTTTTAATCGACGAGAAGCAGCAGCTGTACAAACGCGAAGTCATCCATTATTATTATTGTTGTTGTTGTTGCTGCTGCTTCTTCCGCATTGTTTTTGCTTCAATATTCGCGCCAAGGTTTATGCAAACGTAGCGACGTAACTGACGTATACAGCGACGTAATGATGTGTCTTCTCTTAGCACCGCGAGCGATGGAAAAGCAAACTGGTTCTCAGCTGGCTCGCAAGTTGAATGAGTTATGAACCAGCACCAGCACTGGCTCCGAACCAGCCCTGGAACTGATTTGGTGAAAAAGGGGTATGTGTGAAATGGTGAGAGTGATGCAGTGCGCGTATCGCAGGCTATGAGGCTCCGATGCTCCGAGCCTGTGTGTGTTTGAGAGAGAGAGAGCAGCCCCTCCCCTCTCTGCTCCCTGAGTGGAGCTTGTCACCTTGGTAACGGTGCTCAGGTGCAGGGAAGAGACACAATATGACAAGCAAAGAGCGCTTTTTCTCAGAGTTCCCTCTCCTCAAACAACGGGGATTTACACGGAAACGAAAGGAGCTTTTCACAAAATTCTTGCTCATTGAGTGCTACAAGGCTTCCATGAACACATTTATGTAATTTTTTTTGTCCCTAGTGTAAAAAATGAGGACAATAGAGAGAGTTAAAAACAAGTGACATTTCTGATTTTGCAGTAAAAGCGCTGCCAGGTTTATAATGGGAGTCTATGGGGCAGAGTGGCTGTCCTCTCCTCACTTTCAGGCTTCTCATTCAAAAACTGTAAATCCTATCGCTCAGGTAGACACATTGTGTGAATCAAGACAAGTGTGACTACAACTTTTGAGAAAATTGTGTGTAGAGTGAAATTTGTGGCTGAAAACACAGTTTAAATGAGAAAGTTTGAGCTACTTTTTCAAGCTCTCTACACTCTAACTTAACGAGCTCCACGGAAGTGTAACGCAATAGACACCCATTATAAAGCCTGATTTTCTCCAGAATTGATCATGGTGTTTGATCTGTGACTGATCGAAAAGTATACAACCTAGCAAAAAAGTTGAATGCCAGATCCACACAGGAGAAGTTTGTCTCTGTTTTAAAGTTTGAATCATGTCTCTAGGTGAAAGCATGCCAGAGCAGCGGATGTTTGAAAAACATTGAAAATGTGCGATTTTTTTCAATTCCATAGAAAATGAATGGGAAATTTTGTGTGATTTTTTTTTTCGCGACTATGTCGCGAAAAAAATCGTAGAATGCTGAACAAAGTAATAGCATAGTGAGTCCGATCGAGCCGCACGTTTTATTGTATTGTTTGTCTGTGTGCGATGTACGGTTATTGGGTTATTCGAAATCGAAATTTGTACGGAAGATGAAAAACGGAAGAACAAGAGTTTGCTGTGCTTTGCTCCCTATATGGGAGTCAATAGTTTGCAATGCATAGCACTGCATCACTAATAATAAACTCCTGTGCATGCAGTTCCCAGGATTAAATGTATTTTCCACAGACCATTTGTTTATTAATTTTATTCAAATACAAAGTAAAATGGCAGTAAATCATCTTTCTTTTCTTGCGTATTGCATCATGAGGCGTTCCTGGCTTGTAAATCTCTTATTTTCAGTGCATGACACATTCACGCAACTGAGCATGCTATGAATTAACAACGACAACGGTCTGCAGTGGTGGCTACACAATTAAACGCTCAGTGAACATTTCTCCATTTGTGTATGCAAATACACTCCAACGACTCAGTTTGGTTTCATTTACAACCAACGGTGTCTTTTGATGCCAGCACGTAATTGAACAAGAGAAGACTGGTTTACCGGAGACAAAATAAGCGTTATCTCTGCTTCTGTTCCCTCCGATGTCGCCTCCGACGGCCCCGACACACTACTGCCTCCGCCGAGTGCGCGCGCGCACACCGCATGTCGAGGCCGCAGATGAGTTACTCTCCCTTGATCAACAAAGTCGGCGGGGAATTTGTGGTTATTATCGGTACAAACAGTGCGAATCACAACTTAAATGAGTGCGGTTCAGTTTGACATTATTGTCAGTCCGTTAGATAAACATTTAATTTTATTAAAATTGAAAATTAATATTTAGAGCCTGTGGGCTACAAAAATAATAGTCATTAAAGTAGCCGGCTGGACTTAATTGTGTAGTCGGCTGTATGGCCGGCAGCCGGCGCTTGTGGAAAGCCCTGTTGAATCAGCTCTGCGCATGCGCCGTGCGGCACAAAAAAATGGCAGCCACCATGAAGGAAGGAGATTCGGAGTTTTCAAACATTTGCTTAAGTGTGAAATCGCAAAATGGTATTCTAGCGAACAACAAAATAGTAAAGATTCAGAAAAACAAATCATTCAGTGATCATTTTAATAGTGTAATTTCATCCGAACTAGGCCTAACGGTTGATTTAGAACTACAAGAAGTCCGTGTGTCGGACATTTTAAGTACCTTTGTAAAAGTTTTGCAAATGTTGCAGTCAGCATTTAAAATGCTAACTTAAAGTTTTTGTACAAGTTTCAGTTAATTAAACTGTCATTTTATTAAATGTCTGCTTTTGTAATAAAAAAGTACTGAAAGAAAAGGCAAACACAGCATTGCGATTTCTTATCCATCAATTAAAAAAAATCCCTCCCTCCCTACTGAAAATTTTTTTGCTCACCCGGTGGACAGGAAACGGATTTTTTTTTTAAGGATGGCCTCTGTTGATAGTGAACTACTAGAAGTTTCTGTAACTGGAAGATTCTTGTTAGGCAGGTTGTCTTTCTTCTTGAAGAAAGATGATATGCTTCTTTGTGCCATCATGAGAAGAAGAAATCATGCAGTGTGTCTTGTGTGAATTCTTGCATCAGTGTGAAATTGGTGTATGGGACAGCGTGGCTAAAATATTTGGGGCATGTGGTTGGGACCCGTCTGGATAGATTGGAGACCTTTTTTGAATCATAAAACAGTCCATAAATGCCTACATTTTATATATAAATGTTTCTCATTTATATTTTAGATCACTACAGATTAGCATTTTTATCACAGCAAGAATTTTCCATGGTCTGTTAACTCTGGAAAATTTTTTCCTGTGTATGCACTACAGCGCGCACACCAACTGATCTGCTCATCAGAAATAGAAGAAATATTTATACTTACCTTTGATCTTTGGCTGGATCAAGTTGAAGTTTAAAAATAAAAAAGGCACTGTTCATCAGGGTCACGGTTCTCAAAATTGAATTGAATCACTGTCCTGAATCATCCGACGCGCATAAAATCTGCGTGCCGTCTTGCAACAAGTTTTACCTCCAAACAGCCTGAACTATGTCTGACAGCATGGCAGGTGAGAGATGACGTTCTCACACACCTTTTTTTATTTTTTGCTTTTCAGCTTTAACGTCCGTTTAGGTACCCAGACATGTGCGCGCATACACAGTTGCATTTTGGTCTGGGGAAATCTCTTCTCTCTGTTCTCCACAGTCACTGCAACAAACACACACAACATTAATTGACAACAGGTGCATTGACTTTGCCACTCACCTTCCCTGGCCCCGCCCTACATTCACAAACTGACACTAAGCCACACCCCCACTGCCACAAATGCATTTGAAGTTCTTCATACTAACTGTCCAGGTTTTTGTGTCATGCCAAGATGATCATTATAAAGAATCGCGATGCCTCCTCTTCCAGTTAGACGAGGCTGGTGTATATAACTGCAACCAGGAGGACTAGTTTCATTTAATGCTACAGACTCATTTGGTTTAATCCATGTTTCTGTTTAAACACAGTACATTAAACTGCTGATCAGTAAGAAGTTCATTAACAGTTTATGCTTCAATGTAATGGTACCTGTGTGATGACTCTGTGCAGGTAGCAGATAGACAGTTTAGCCTGTCCGTCTGCTCCCTGGCCTTGGCTCTGGATTGTCACAGATCAACTAGGCCTGTTCTGAAACTATGAGCTATGCTGCGAGAAATGAGAGCAGCATCTTCCTGAGTGGGATGGATACCGTCTTGCCCTAACAGATTTGTTGTTTGATCTTTAGCTGTGTGAGGACATGAAAACAGAGACATCCATGGATGGAGAGACCTCAGAAGCCTGTGTGAAGAAAGAGGAGACGCTGGAGCTGAACATCTACAACTATGGAGACGGTCTGGACAACCCACCTGAAGGTGTCTCCGTTAAAGTGGAAGATCCTGGCGATAAAGACTATCTCTGTAAGACATTAGGCCACTCTGGTGCTCAGTAACACTCACTGTTTATTCTACCCTGCACACTATCTGGTGCACTAAAAGTGCAATACAGTACATTTGGGATGTAGCCTCAGTCTCTCTTATTTTAATCAACAAATTGTGACACTGAAATTTAGATTTTTTTATTGATTAAAGTATGAACTTTGTTTGTAGAGCGTGTAACATGGTAGCGAGGAGTGAGAGAAACGTATTTGTTTATTTAAAATACTTTAGTCGTTATAAACTGATGTTAACCTGAACAAAAAAAGCATGGAATATCACACGATGGGTGTGTGTAAAAATCTGTGCCGCGTGATTTTATTTTCATATAACAGCACGGCCCAAAGTGTATGATTCCCCTCAAACCATAGTGATTTGCTTGCTATTGCAATTTTTAATTTATTAATGAATGACTCATTCAATGTTTAATTGGTTTCTGTTTATATTTAATGTGGCATAATGTCTGTCATTCTCTCCAGCCACTCCTGTGTTTTATTCTGAGACAAAAAAAAATGTGCGATGTCCTGTGACTGAGAAACCAGAAAGCACAAAGTCCTCTGTCCTGAAGACACTTCCATCTTGGGAAACTTACTGACTGATACCTGGGTCTCCTTCCATAAATGTTAAATAAATGTGTCGTGACATCTTCACCACATTAGAAGATTATAGGGTTTTTTTTTCCCTCTTTCTTCCACCCAGTTATTTTTTTTATTTTTTATTTTTTGTCCAGTGTGGTCACCTGCTAGTATCCACCCACTAGCCAGGTCTCTCTAACCATGTGAGTGAAGGCTAACATGTACTTCCTCCAAGACATGTAAAGCCATCAAACTCCTCTTTTTCAACTGAAGCTCATGCTGTGTGTAAATTACTCTTATTGACGGTATATAAGCAAGTTAACTACTTCCTGTAAGTTTTATTTTTGTTAGTACCTTTTACGTTTCGGTTCTTTTATTTTGAAGCCCTTCTGGCGTACTCTCATCTGAGAGTCAGCAACTTGCCCATAGGTGTTCACACGTGAACGGCAGCTAATTGAAGAGTGTACGGAAGGAAAAGGTGTTTTGAAGATGTTGCCTTGCAGTGTAAAGTTTCGTTATGGATAATTAAGCACCTAGCTGGAAATGGGAACAAGGTATTGTGTGTTTCAACTTGTTTTATGACTGATTGCTGTGACGTGCCTGCTGCTGCTACTACTTCACCATGTGCTGTCTACATGGATTCATCATGAACATGTCCCGACGTGTCAGCACATGATCCACTTCGGCAATCCAGGCAGCGGTTTCATGGATTCGACGCAATGGTCAAGTACGGTCACATTCACTGACATTGAAGCAGAACTGTGAGTACGCACCTATATTACACAGTCTACAGACTGCAACAAGGTGAGCTCCACATGAACAGCCCTTTTAGACTGAACCAGTGAACTTTTCATACTCATCTTCTCATCTACAGCAAAGGAGAGAAACTGTTGCTTACACTCACACATGAACACATTCACATAGACTCTTTATTAAAGACATTTCATATTTTTTGCATACCAAGTACTTTGAGAAGTGTGTTCATTACAGTACTTACCTGGACATTTCCAGTTGTTTGAGTGTCTGCACGTTAATGCAGCTCTGCTAGTTGTTCATGCTCATATTCTGATTTTTGCATTTCAAGTACTTTAAGGTTTGCCTTTATTGTAATACTTACCTGGATATCTACAGCAACTTTCTGTTTATTGCAAAGGTTCGATCATACTTGTTAAGAGGTTTCTTCTGACTTAATAATTTCAAATTTAGTTGATAATGTCAAAGTCAGGTAGCTTCAAGGAGACAGAGGAGCAGATGCCTGGTTCCCAGCACGAAGTTCAAGACTTCCAGAGTGAGCTCCACTCAGTGGCAGTTGTATCTGAGACACCTGGCCTGAAGGGCCTCGACGCTCTGAACATGCATGGAACCCGACAGAGAAAATGCGCGCACTACAAGATGAAGAGGCCAAGAAAAAGGAGAAACAGCTGCTCTCCATGTACAAAAAATGGAAGCTCGACATATGCAAAGCAAGAGATCAGCTGAAGACATACATGTCAGAGAGTGAGCTCTGGCCTCTCATTGAAGAGCTTAAGAAAGTGAAGGAAGACGTAATGAACCTGTATTTTGGAATTCGAGATCTTGCCACACCTTCCACCGGCGTGAGAAGAAGAGTTGACACTTGCGAATCAGTTACCACAGAAATCATCATCATCATTGCCTACGGCAGAGCAATAGACGAAGAAGGTGAGTTTAACGAGGACATGGAAAGACGCCACCTTCATGAACTGCTCCACCGTGACTATGCAAAGTCTGTCTATGGATCTGCTGCTTCCTTGACAAGTCACAGCAAGTCTGACCAACACTCCACAGCTTTGTCCATGGCAGCCAAGCGTGCAGATGCAGCTGCAGAGCTAGCAGTGAAGGAAGCAAATTATGAAATGATGGAGGCAGAAGAAAGACAAAGAGAAGTCATCCGAGAGTTAGAGGAACAACAACAGAAGGCTCTGGAGGCACAAAGGCATGAGTTGGAGTGATTGCAGGCAGTGAAGGAAGTGCGGGCAGCTCAAGCTAAGCTAAAGGTATACGATAAAGAGTCGGAACACGAAGCTGCTGACTGCATTAATGATGAAAGGAACAAGGAAACAGAGTGTGCCTGTAACTGCAGTCCCTCTATCTCATGTTGCAACACCCCCTCACACAGATGTTTCCCCTCTTGTTCGGGTCTTTCAAGACAGCATAGCCTTAAATAGGCTCCCTGTTCCAGAGCCATTTGTCTTCAATGGTGATGCAATACGGTTCATTGAATGGAAAGCAGCGTTTACCTCACTCATTGACCAAAGAGCAATCACACCAGTTGAAAAACTCTATTATCTGAAGAAACACATTGGTGGTCCAGCATGCCAGGTGCTAGAAGACACTTTCTTCCGGAATGATGATGAAGCCTATCAGGAGGCCTGGAACAAGCTGAATCATCGCTTTGGCCAGCCATTCGCCATTCAGCGAGTATTCAGAGAGAAGCTCACCAATTGGCCAAGGATTCAACCTAGGGATGTTCAAGGACTCAGAAACTTCTCAGATTTTCTGAATGTCTGTCAAGATGCCATGCCTCACGTCAAGGGTCTTGACATACTAAATGACTGTGAGGAGAACCAGAAGCTTGCCCACAAACTACCAGACTGGGCAGTTTCACACTGGAACTGACAAGTCACCCAATGCCTGAACGAGAAGCAAGAATTTCCAAGTTTCAAGGACTTTGCAACATTTGTGTCAACTGAAGCTGAGATTGCCTGCAATCCAATTACATTGCTTCATGTTCTTCATTCATCAGACTCGAACACTGAGAAGAGAAATCTCAGAGACACAAAGAGAAACGAGGCCAGTGTTCTCACCACTCACACAGCTACAGACAACACAAATCAAAGGTCAGACCAGAAAAGGGCTAAAGCTCCATGCATCCTTTGTCAAGATAACAGACACCAACTTCATGCATGTCCCAAGTTCACAGGGATGTTTTTGGCAGAACGACAGAACTATGTAAAGGAGAAGAAACTGTTATGGATGCTTAAAATCTGGACACAGTGCAAAAGACTGTCGTCATAGTCACTGCTGCGACAACTGCAAAGGAAGGCATCCTACAGTCCTCCATGATTACAACTATGGAAAGGAAAGGTGTTCATCTGAAACAGGGATGAATCCAAGTGCTGCTGCTGCAACATCACTCAGTGTAACAGGCGAAGGCTCATCCTACACATCGATGGTAATACCAGTGTGGGTGTCAACTAAAAACAGTTCAACAGCTGAGAAGCTTGTCTATGCTCTACTCGACACTCAAAGTGATACAACATTCGTCAACCAAGAAGTGAGCGACAGTCTAATTGCTGACAAGTATCCAGTGAAGTTGAAGTTGACCACCATGAATGGGGAAAAAACACAGTTCTCCCAAGTGAGAGTGTCTCCGGCCTTCGTGTAAGGGGATACAGTTCTGCTGTTCAGGTTGATCTTCCAGTTGCCTACACGAAGGATTGCATACCCATTAACCATGCTCACATTCCCACTTGTGAGACGGCGAAACAATGGAGTCATCTCAGAGAACTAGCAGACGAAATCCAACCACTAAAGGACTGTGAAGTAGGACTTCTTATAGGCTACAACTGCTCCAGAGCCATGGCACCAAGGCATGCCATCCTAGGAGGAGATGAGGAACCCTGTGCAATACGGACAGACTTAGGATGGACTATTGTGGGGCGCTCATCCCAAGGCCATGATCCGTTGAGCACAAGTCGCCTGTGTCACAAAATCACGGTTAAAGAGCTGCCTCTGGTAACTTCTGCCAATGCTATTCGCATTCTAGAATCTGACTTCAAGGATGGCAGTGAAGACAGCAAAGCAGTGTCACAAGACATCGCCTTCCTCCATAAGCTAGATGAGGGTATACGGAAAAACGCGCATGTCCACTTTGAAATGCCCCGCCCTTCAAAAACAGACCTAGCTTGCCTGATAACAAAGACTCAGCCATGATACGCCTCAACCACCTGAAAAGGAAACTGCAACGGGACGAAAGGTATAAGGAGCGGTATGTCAAGTTCATGGAGGAGGTAATCGAGAAGGAAGATGCAGAGCAGGTTGAAGATGGTGGGAGTGAAGGTGAGAGATGGTACAGTCCCCATCACGGTGTTCATCATGCAAAGAAGCCGGAAAAGCTTCGCATAGTGTTCGATTGTGCTGCCAGATGCAAAGGAACCAGCCTAAATGACCACCTCCTCTCTGGTCCTGACATGCTGAACAAGTTGAGTGGTGTTCTCATTTGCTTTCGACAACACCCTGTTGCTCTGATGTGCGACATTGGAAAAAATGTTCCATCAATTTCATGTGTACGAGGCTGATCGCAACTACCTGCGCTTTCTCTGTCGGAAGCAAGGAGACTTGAACTCCCCACCCAGCGAGCTCCGGATGAAGGTGCATCTGTTCGGTGCTGCTTCTTCTCTTGGATGTGCAAACTACAGGCTGAAGCATCTAGCTAAAGAGAATAGCAACCTCTACCATAAAGGCTCCCAGTTCATCATGAGGGATTTTTATGTAGACGACGGGCTTGCCAGTGTTGAAAGCACTGAAGATGCTATTCAGCTTGCCAGAGAAGCTCGCAAACTGCACCACGGGTGGTCTGCGACTACACAAGTTTGTGTCGAACGACAGAGACGTTCTAGAGAGCATACCACCCTCAGAACGAGCAACTAATGTGAAAAATATGGACCTCACCTTCGACAACCTGCCACTTGAGAGAGCCCTAGGGATTCAATGGGATGTGGAATCCACCCACTTCCGGCTTAACGTCAGCCTAAAGGATCAGCCTGCAACACGCCGCGGCATCATGTCTGTAGTGGCTTCCTTGTATGACCCTCTCGGGTTTGTGGCGCCTGTTCTGCTCAAAGCGAAGATCATTCTTCAGGAGATGTGTAGGCAAGGCACAGGCTGGGACGATCCTCTCCCAGACGAACTTCGTCCAGAATGGGAACAGTGGAGAAGTGATCTAGCCCAATTAGATAATGTTACCATATCCCATACCTACTCACCTGCTGGATTTGGAAAGGTCACAAAGACAGAGCTGCATCATTTCTCGGATACTAGCCTTAAGGGTTATGGCCAGTGAGACTTCAAAATGAAGAGGGCGATGTTCACTGTGCCTTAGTTGTAGGAAAGGCACGCATCTTACCATCCAAGGTCACAACTGTTCCGAGATTGGAACTAACAGCCGCAGTTGTTTCTGTGAAGATAAGCAACATGCTCAAGGACGAATTTGCATCTACTGGGACTGCGGAGTTCTTCTGGACTGATTCTAAGGTGATTTTAGGATATATCAACAATGAAGCATGACGATTCCACACCTTTTGTGGCTAATCGTATTCAGAAGATTCATCTCAGCTCACCCCCTCAGCAATGGAGATGCATCCCAACCAATGAGAATCCTGCTGACCATGCTTCTAGGGGCTTGACTCCCAGCGAGCTTCGTTCATCCACCTGGCTCACTGGACCCAAGTTCTTATGGAACAAGGAAATGAAGCTGCCTGTTGCTGAGATTCCAGAGTTAATGATTGGAGATCCAGAGGTCAGAAGTGCTGTCGTGCTTAGCACAAGAACCACAGAACGAGTAAGCCTTGTTGATTGCTTGTTAAGCTCTCATCTTGGTCACTGGCTACTCAAGCTGTTGCACCCATACTAAGGCGCATCAGCAAAAACAGATCAAACAGTCTCACCACTGTAACAGAACGAGAACATGCAGAACATTGCATAATCATAGACCTGCAGAAAAATGTGTATCAAGAGGAGTTGAAACTGCTGAGCAAAGGGATTCCCCTACCATCTCAAAATCCATTATACTTGCTTGATGCCTTCCTTGACAAAGATGGCATCCTCAGGGGTGGGAGGTAGGCTGTGCAGCTCTTCTCTTCCCGACTCCATCAAGCACCCTGCAGTCATCCCCAAGGATCATCACATTGCAAAGATGATCATTGCTCATCGCCATGAAAGGATGAAACATCAAGGCAAAGGTCTTACCATTAATGACATCAGGTCCCATGGATTCCTGGCATCAATCGGGCAGTAGCGTCCTACATTTGTCAATGCGTTACCTGTAGACTGCTTTGGAAACCAACGGAAGAGCAAAGGATGGCTGATCTACCCCCTGAACGTGTGGAACCATCACCCCCCCCTTTACCTTCTGTGGAATGGACTACTTTGGTCCATTTTTTACAAAGCAGGGTAGAAAGGAGAGCAAGAGGTGTATGGTCTTCTCTTCACTTGCCTTAGCTCCCGCGCCATCCATATTGAGATGCTTGATGACATGTCCACTGACGCCCTCATAAATGACCTACGATGCTTTATTGCCATACGTGGCACTGTTCGTCAAATCAAGTCTGATCAAGGAAGCAACTTTGTTGGAGCCAAAAATGAACTCGAAGCTCTAAAAGATCTCAGTGCAGACTGGCTGGCTGCATTTCTTGCTGAGAAACAATGCAAGTTCAGCATGAATGCACCCTATGTGAGGCATGTTGGAGGGGTGTGGGAGAGACAGATTAGAACAGTGAAAGGCATCCTAAGGCCACGCTTGCTCTTTCTTCTGGTAGGCTAAATGATGCTTCGCTACGAGCTTTCCTCTATGAAGCTATGGCAATCGTCAACAGCTATCCACTGACTGTTAACAACCTCAGTGACACCCCACCCCACACACAGCCTCGAGCCACTCACCCCTAATCATCTCCTAACTATGAAATCTGTCAAGGCCTTGCCTCTTCCAGGTGAGTTCATCAGAGAAGACATGTATAGCAAGAAAAGGTGGCGACATGTTCAATACCTGGCAGAACAGTTTTGGAGTCGATGGCGAAAGGAATACCTGGCCAACATTGCCCTCAGACAGCGCTGGCATACCCCCAGGAGAAATCTGCAAGTTGGAGATATTGTAATGATGAAAGGAGAGGATGTGCACAGGAACGAGTGGAGGTTGGGCAGAGTTTCAGAAACCACTACTGACCAAGACGGACTAGTAAGGAGAGTTAAGGTCTGCCTTGGTGACAGGAAGCTTGGCAAGAAAGTGGAGCGTCTCCACAAGATGTCTGAAGTGGAGCACCCAGTCCAGAAGCTAGTCTTGCTGCTGGAGACTGATTTAAGCCTGTTCACCCTATAGTTAATAATACCTTCTAGCTATAGCTTGTAAGCTCATAGTTCATGGTTTAAAAGGGTTTTCCACCTTCTAAACAAGTTATTTGTATAGGGAAGGTCATTTTCAGTTTGAAATCATTTGTGCCTAATGTAAACCGTATACTATTCCATTATTTACTCATGATTGGTGGGAGTGTAAATTACTCTTATTGACGGTATATAAGCAAGTTAACTACTTCCTTCAAGTTTTATTTTTGTTAGTGCCTTTTACGTTTTCGGTTCTTTTATTTTGAAGCCCTTCTGGCGTACTCTCATCTGAGAGTCAGCAACTTGCCCATAGGTGTTCACACATGAACGGCAGCTAATTGAAGAGTGTACGGAAGGAAAAGGTGTTTTGAAGACGTTGCCTTGCAATGTAAAGTTTCATTATGGATAATTAAGCGCCTAGCTGGAAATGGGAACAAGGTATTGTGTGTTTCAACTTGTTTTATGACTGTTTGCTGTGACGTGTTATCCTAATTAACTGCCGAAAGGGTGTTTACATATATCGTTGTATTAGCCATGCTAAGGTTAGCTTATGCGAAAGGGTGCTACATGGATAAGCTGTAATGTCGTGTTAATGCTGGTTTTCTAGCTTTTCATGTGCTTTGACCGATTTATATGTGAGTGAATATTTGATAAATGTCCACTTGTGTAGTTAACTGGCATTATGGAAAGGTTTATGCTTATGAGAGCTAATTTTATTTTATTTATTCATCTGCAGCTCTTACGGTGTTTGTGAAAGGAAGTATATTTGTGTTCAAATTAAGGATGACGGCTGAACATAAATGCTTCTTGAAACATCAGTAAGCTTCATCATTGTCTGGCTGGGGTTCGCTATACTGTGCCATATGATAGCAAAACACACCTGGAGGACAGTGCTATGTGCTCTGTTCCCCACATACATAAGCGCGCAGAAGATCCCAACCAGTTGTGATTTAATAGGGGACAGAGAGTATGCCCCTCATTATGCCCCTGGAATGGGATGTTCAATAAGAGACAGTGGGTGTGAGAGACAGGAGTCCAAATATACTGATTTCGGGCATCACAGTGGCGCAGCTCCAGGGTCCTGGATTCGATTCTAAGCTCGGGTTGCTGTCTGTGTGAAGTTTTGCAAGTTCTCCCCTGTCAGTGTAGGTTTCCTCTGGGTCCAATGGTTTCTTCTTCAGCAAATTAGTTATGCTTAAATTGCCATTCAGTTTTAAAATGTTTAAAATGCTAAAAACATTTTAGCAAATAAAAACATCAAATATCAAAAAATAAATAAATAAATTGCCATTCGGTGTGTGTGTGTGTGGGGGGGGGGTTGTTGTGTTTTTTTGTTTTTAATTAAATATGAATCCTGTATGTATGGCATTGGGGGGGGGAAATGTCTAGATTTAGAAATTCCATAATTGTCAGCAAGCTCAAATAGAGATGTGCGTTGGACTATTTTTATTTACTTACTTTCTTACTTACTGTGTGGACAGTTAATTTTGTTTGTACTTGCATGTGATTTCATAACAAATTTGGGAAATTCTGTTCCCCAGAAGATAAGCAAACAAGTAGCTGAATTTAAAACAACCCTGACCAGGCAAGTCCTAAGAGAATACTGTAAATACATCATTCAGTGCCACAGTCGTGTTAATGAACATTCATTTTATTTTGCCCTGCAAGCTTCGTATCTGACCATTTTGTTTACTCCCACAAGGAAGTAAAAAAAAACCCCTCATACTCGTATCCAGTACTGGCACGAAATATGGAAATGCCTAGGAAAAGATCGATTTTGCATACTTAATCCGTGCAAATGACATCAGAATCTGCACTGAAGACAACTGAAATACATTATGAAGATACAGAGACACCTTTTAACCACAATTTTATACTTTAACCATGAAAACACTAGCAGTTTTGGCCATCGTTGTGTGATAAACATCATAAAAAATATTGGAAGTAGTATCTCTTTTTGTTTAGTTTAGCCCCAAAACCAACCTTAATCGCTCCTTGTTGGGCAATCCTACCCTGATATGCTACTTATTCCACAGGTGAAAACCATTAACTAAATCATGTGGTCTCTACAAAGAATTCATTAGAAAAAGTATTTATCCTCTGACTACAGCCAGGCAACAGGCAGAAATGGCATCAGAGAGAGAAACTACAGAAGAGCAGCGTATTAGGATGAAAGTTTTGTGGGAGGAGGGCCATTCATAATGAGCCATAGCAAAGAAACTGCATGTGACCCACAGTGCTGTCTGGAAATGCCTCAA
This sequence comes from Neoarius graeffei, assembly GCF_027579695.1. Taxonomy (NCBI): domain Eukaryota; kingdom Metazoa; phylum Chordata; class Actinopteri; order Siluriformes; family Ariidae; genus Neoarius; species Neoarius graeffei. Next base: position 27,484,475 of record NC_083571.1, on the reverse strand, counting down.
GCATCACCAGAAGACTGGGAACTTTAAGAACATTTCAGGCAGAGGAAGGAAGAAAAAGTTGACTAAAGCTGATGTCCAGTACCTCAAGACTACATCCCTATGAGAGAGGAAGAAATCCAGCAAGGAACTAGCACAGGACCTCCAAGATGCTACAGGCAAGGATGTCTCCCCACACCTGGTTAGGAAGACGCTCTCAGCAGAAGGCCTCAAAGGTCATGTGTCAACGTGCAAAACTTTTGTTGAGAGGTGGAAATAAGCAGAAGAGACTTAACTGGGCAAAAATTCACAGGAGTTGGACTTCTGAGCAGTGGAAAAGGGTCATGTTCTCAGATGAGAAGAAATTTGAATTATTTGGCAACGCTATGCAACAGTCAGTGCGTTTACATGCACATAGAGAAAATCGAATTTCTGCCGTTGCTCGACTGAAATCGAAGTTCAAAATGCCATGTATACACCTTAATTCGGCTGAAATTGAACCGAACTTGATTTCTCGGAATCGAGCTACACGACCTAGATTATGCGATTTCTGCTGAGCTACTTAGTGCATGTATACCCTATTGAGCTACGTATTCGAGCTACTTACTTCAGCACTGCCCCTTCCGGAAGTGACGAGTGACGAGACCACAAGCGGGAAACACAACAGCCTCGGTCGGCATGACAACGGCATGAATCTTTTTCTTTTTGTGGCATTGTTTGCACTGTTAAAATTTAGCTCACTTACTGTATCACCAAATACATCTGTACAGCTGTTGCATAGCTGTGAATTGTGTACATAAACAAGTCACTGTATGTGTGTGTGTGTGTATATAGATGTCCAACATCTGAAGAATGTCAATAAAAACAAAACAATTTAACTTTTTGTGTGTTTATTAAGACAAGTTAAATTGTAAGCAAAAAAAATATATTTTTTTGTAAGCAAAAAATGGACTTTAGAAAAATATACAATTGTGCAAAATAAGTTGTCTTACAAAACAGTGGTCTGCGCAGGGCAGTTTGTAGCCATACAGTCTGTTAGAGCAAGCCTAACAGCTTGAGCACGGAACTGCCAATGTTGCCAGATTGGGGGGTTTTAAGTGCTTTTTGGCAGATTTGAACGTTTTGGGCTGGAATACGTCAGCAGTATCTGGCAACAGTATAGCTCTTCTTCATGACGACAACCGGAAGTGTACCAACACGATGGGGCGTGTAGCGCCACGTGTGGCTCGGGTGCACAATGCACCTTGTACAATAGCCCGATTTCACTTGTGCATGTAGGATTGGATTTCTCTGGCACCCCTGCTGGGACCCTTTGCTCGATTACCGACAGTAGCTCGATTTGGATGTGCATGTAAACGTACTGACAAAGTCAGGTGCAGAAAGGGAGAAAGATACAAGGCAAACTGTATTTCTCCCACAGTAAAACATGGCGGAGGGGTCCTGCAAGTATGGGGAGCCATCACCTACAATGGAGTTGGTCATCTCTACAAAATAGATGGGACCCTCACTGCTGACAAGTACAGACAAATCCTTATCCATCATGCTGAGCCTTCTGGAAGAGCTCTCATTGGCAACAACTTTATCTTCCAGCAAGATAATGACCCAAAACACACAGCCAGGATGGTTAAACAGTATTTACAAAACAAAGAACAAGATGTCAGCTTGACAGTTCTTGATTGGCCAGCCCAAAGTCCTGACATGAATATAATTGAGCAAGTCTGGAACTACATGGAGCGAGAGAAGGTGAAAAGGGCTCCTTCAAACCTGCCACAGCTCTGGGAAGTGTTGCAAGACATATGGAGATCAATTCTACTTGATTTTATTCATAAACTTTATGATGGCATGCCTGATCATGTCAGTGCACTTCAGTGTCAAGGGGTTCCATACCAAATATTGATAATATTTTAGAATTATTTACTCTGGTTACTTGTAACATTTGTTTGTTATGATGAAAATGTTTAGTTTATTAAGAGAACTTGAGAACAAAAGGTCAAATTGTGTTTTGTCATTTTGGTAGGTGTTTCCATATTTTTTTGTCAATACTGGTACCTTGTTGTGTCCTGTTTGATCCCAGTCCTGATGGACACCTCTAGTCTCAGCCAGATGCTCAGTGAACCTTACTGGCAAGCTTTCTTAGGATAACCTTTATACAGTACTAATGTACTGTATATGGTCTTGGATAGACACACACACAGATTGCACACACATTTGGGCCTCATTTCTTCCTGTTGTGTTTTCTCTACTCCCAGACTGTGAAGTTTGCAAATCCTTTTTCCTCAACAAATGCGAGGTTCATGGACCACCCTTCATCCCCGATACTCCTGTTCCCATGGGAGTCCCTGACCGAGCCAGACAAACACTTCCTCCTGGGCTAGAAATCCAGAAGTCCAGTATTCCTGATGCAGGCCTGGGAGTATTTAATAAGGGGGAGACTGTTCCAGTAGGTGCACACTTCGGCCCCTGCCAGGGAGAGCTGGTGAACCGAGAGGAAGCCAAGAACAGTGGAGAGTCCTCCGTTGTGAGTTTGTCATAAATTTTATAATAAAGATTGTGTATTTTTATGTAACAAAATATGATGACTAGATGAAGGTAGCTCCAATTAATATCAATTTCTTCTTGCAGATGATATGTGGAGTAGTGGTGTAAATCGCAAGTTTGAGCACAATGCGGTCCGACATCGGTTCTTTTAGCCAGTGTGGTGGAACTTGCCTGTTACTAAAAATACTAGTAACACCTCAGTGCTCAAGTTGTCTGTGTCTATGTGTCAGCCCTGTGATGACCTGGCGACTTGTCCAGGGTGTACCCCGCCTTTCGCCCATAGTCAGCTGGGATAGGCTCCAGCTTGCCTGCGACCCTGTAGAACAGGATAAAGCGGCTAGAGATGATGAGATGAGACAGTATATACCCGGTGTGCTGTGAGACAAAGTGAAGTGTGCTGTGGAATTTTGAGCAACCCCATGCATTTTCATGCAGGCTCATGAAATAATATATTTTTTAAATACAACGACTGTACTTTTTCATAAAAAATGTTTGTAGGTAGTCACTTTTACTTTTTTTTATCTAAATGGCCTTTAATTCCATTTTGAAAATAAATTTGGCTCCAGGGAGGAGGATTATTATTGTAGTGACCAGAAAAGACAGTCGCTTTAGTTGTTGCCAGTTCCATGGAGCCTTGCCAGAGTGCAAAGGCTCATGGGGCTGTTAATGCTAAAGCTTGGAGAACATTAGGGGCTAAATAGCAATGAGCCACCTTGACCAAGACTCCTGCAGTAATTGACCACCTCTGTCCAGTATTTCTGATGGGCATGTATCTTGTAGTAAAATAAAACATCATCTAGAACCATGTTATGTACAGAGCATAGGATGTCACATAAGTCAATCAGTCCCTATCCCAGTCCACCATCCCACCCTGCCTGAAGTCCTCTACCATCTTCCATTGCCAAAAAAAGACCATTAGCAGCCTGAATGACCACTGATCAGTGGCACTTACTCCCGTCATCATGAAGCGCTTTGAGCAACTGGTTCAGACTTGCATCATCTCAAGTCCCCCACCCATGTTAGACACCAGTATACTTGTAGAGCTAATGGGTCTACAGAGGATGCCATAGCAACAACTCTCCACACTGCCCTCACTCACCTTGAGCAGCAGGAGAGCTATGCTAGGCTGTTCTTTGTGGACTTTAGCTCAGCATTCAACACCATTCTCCCTCACAGACTGGTGTCCAACCTGACAGACCTGAGACTGTCTTAATCCATCTGCCTCTGGATAAAGGACTTCCTGTCTGATTGCCTCAGCAATGGCTCCCCACTCTTCACCCTCTAGTCAAGTCAAGTTTATTTGTATAGCGCTTTTAACAATAGACATTGTCGCAAAGCAGCTTTACAGAATTTGAACGACTTAAAACATGAGCTAATTTTATCCTTAATCTATCCCCAATGAGCAAACCTGTGGCAACGGTGGCAAGGAAAAACTCCCTCAGACGACATGAGAGAGAAACCTCGAGAGGAACCAGACTCAAAAGGGAATCCATCCTCATTTGGGTGATAAGAGACAATGTGATTCTAACATTTTTAACATGAAATCAGTTTTGTTGATGTTCTAACTCTTCATTGATGGAAACTTGAGTGCAAAACTGTTCATGACAACTGCAGTCCTAAAGTTAGCAAGTCAGCTGTAGTCCTCAGCCATAAAAGCATTACTGTAAGAGTCCAGAGCATCTTCCAAGTGTGACTTTCAACTGTCCATATGGGGCCATCCTCCACAGGAGCGACGTGATGAGACTCCAACCAGATGTAGGGCATCAGAATGGATCAGGCAGGTCTGAGGAGCAGAAGAGGTCAGGATTGCCATGTAACTCCAAGGGACAGATGGGGGGAGGGGGGAGAGAAAGAGAGAAAAAACAGGTTGTTGGGTATGCCCAATGTCACCTGATGAGTAGGAACAGTATACATATTGCACTGAGTACAAGCAGGGACTCCGGCAACTATGACAGCATAACTAAAGGGGAGAGCCAGAAGGTAGCACAGGCATGAGGGAGCCCCGGGACATAAAGCAGCAGCCACTACACCATCAACAAACTCGAGCGAGCAAGTGAGTGGGGAACTGACAGCATCCATACATCCCAGTTTACCAAAACACTCTGTCTGAGGACCCTCCAGATCTACTCCTTTCCCTCATAAACACTCTTAACAAAAGGCTTGGCTAAACAGATATGCGTTCAGCCTTGACTTCAACATGGACTGTTTCTGATTCCCGAACACTACTTGGAAGGCTGTTCCATAACTGTGGAGCTTTGTAAGAAAAGGCTGTGCCCCCTGATGTAGCCTTCACTATACACAGGGCTGTGAAAAATCCGCGGATCCGCGGAATTCCGCGAACTTGGCCGCCAAAAATAAAATTTTAGTAAATCATCTAATTTTGCAAAAAAAAAAAAAATGGGGGGGGGGGTGTTGTTGTCTACCGACTGCTAGTAGTCTCGTACAGCGAGTGTCACTGAGCCGGCGAGTCTGGTAAAGAGCCTACCGCAAATTGTTCTTTCTGTAACATCGTAATTTTTTTGGTATCTTTCTTTCTTTTGCGACAATGACAGACCAGTTTATGGCATTTGTGCCATGCTTACAAACCACGGCGCGAATCTTGTGTTCTTTTCGTTTTACCATTGTGCTCTTTAAACATGCTTTCGATATCAACGGTTTTGAAAAGGAGAATTTTGCGGTATGTCCGCGTCACGGAGGGACATCGTTCAGAGGGAGGACGGTGAGACCGACGATGTCAAAAACATTGACAAGGAAAACGGCATCAAAAATCCATGGAATTGGCGATGGCTGGAGTTTAAAGCCGGTAGTGAATATCTCCATGAGCACATACGGAAGATAAAAGAACCAGGGAAAGCTTACTGCATCTTGTGCCATCAGGATGTGAAGTACGGTTCTGGTGGAAGAACACGTTTGGTTGACCATGTTAAAGGAAAAAAACATGCGGAATTGGTGAAATTGAAGCTGTTGAACTATAGATTACCAGGTAGACCATCTTGTTCACATTTATTATTTATGTAGTTTTAACGTATGTTATTGTTCATAATGTTCATTTATCATGAATGTGTAATGAAAGAGAGACCAAAAGAGCAAGGAAAAGCCATATAGAAAGTCAGAAAGAAAAGAGTAGGCTTTCTAAGCTGAAGAAACTGCTAACAAAGAAAAGGAAATACATATAAATATTGACTTGTAAATAGTTGTATATAGTTTTTGACTAGAATCTGTCTAACATGAACAAGAAAGACATTTTGGTATTGAATCAGTTCAAAAACAAGAACATTAGTGACTATTATTTGATAGTCAGTCTAGAATTTCCCCCCTGGAAGAGACATTATGGTACCCAATGAATTGATACAAATCGACACAAGAATATAAGTGAATTTACAATATGAGGTACAGTGGTGCTTGAAAGTTTGTGAACCCTTTACAATTTTCTATATTTTAGCATAAAAATGACCTAAAACATCATCAGATTTTCACACAAGTTCTAAAAGTAGATAAAGAGAACCCAGTTAAACAAATGAGACAAAAATATTATACTTGGTCATTTATTTATTGAGGAAAATTATCCAATATTAAATATCTTTGAGTGGCAAAAGTATGTGAACCTTTGCTTTCAGTATCTGGTGTGCAGCAATAACTGCAACTAAACGTTTACGGTAACTGTTGATCAGTCCTGCACACCGTCTTGGAGGAATTTTAGCCCATTCCTCGGTACAGAACAGCTTCAACTCTGGGATGTTGGTGGGTTTCCTCACATGAACTGCTCGCTTCAGGTCCTTCCACAACATTTCGGTTGGATTGAGGTCAGGACTTTGACTTGGCCATTCCAAAACATTAACTTTATTCTTCTTTAACCATTCTTTGGTAGAACGACTTGTGTGCTTAGGGTCGTTGTCTTGCTGCATGACCCACCTTCTCTTGAGATTCAGTTCATGGACAGATGTCCTGACATTTTCCTTTAGAATTCGCTGGTATAATTCAGAATTCATTGTTCCATCAATGATGGCAAGCCATCTTGGCCCAGATGCAGCAAAACAGGCCCGAACCATGATACTACCACCACCAGGTTTCACAGATGGGATAAGGTTCTTATGCTGGAATGCAGCGTTTTCCTTTCTCCAAACATAATGCTTCTCATTTAAACCGAAAGTTCTGTTTTGGTCTCATCCATCCACAAAACATTTTTCCAATAGCCTTCTGGCTTGTCCACGTGATCTTTAGCAAACTGCAGACGAGCAGCAATGTTCTTTTTGGAGAGCAGTGGCTTTCTCCTTGCAACCCTGCCATGCACACCATTGTTGTTCAGTGTTCTCCTGATGGTGGACTCATGAACATTAACATTAGCCAATGTGAGAGAGGCCTTCAGCTGCTTAGAAGTTACCCTGGGGTCCTTTGTGACCTCGCTGACTATTACACGCCTTGCTCTTGGAGTGATCTTTGTTGGTCGACCACTCCTGGGGAGGGTAACAATGGTCTTGAATTTCCTCCATTTGTACACAATCTGTCTGACTGTGGATTGGTGGAGTCCAAACTCTTTAGAGATGGTTTTGTAACCTTTTCCAGCCTGATGAGCATCAACAACGCTTTTTCTGAGGTCCTCAGAAATCTCCTTTGTTCGTGTCATGATACACTTCCACAAACGCGTGTTGTGAAGATCAGACTTTGATAGATCCCTGTTCTTTAAATAAAACAGGGTGCCCACTCACACCTGATTGTCATCCCATTGATTGAACACACCTGACCCTATTTTCACCTTCAAATTAACTGCTAATCCTAGAGGTTCACATACTTTTGCCACTCACAGATATGTAATATTGGATCGTTTTCCTCAATGAATAAATGACCGAGTATAATATTTTTGTCTCATTTTTGTTTAACTGGGTTCTCTTTATCTACTTTTAGGACTTGTGTGAAAATCTGATGATGTTTTAGGTCATATTTATGCAGAAATATAGAACATTCTAAAGGGTTCACAAACTTTCAAGCACCACTGTATGTTACTGATATATTTTCATTCTTCAAGTGAACCCTTATCAGTTAAAAGGTAAATCAGTTCATATTGTATTATTTCAACATAATAATAACAGTTCAAATTAAATGGCATGGCGACTTGTCCAGGGTGTACCCCGCCTTTCGCCCGTAGTCAGCTGGGATAGGCTCCAGCTTGCCTGCGACCCTGTAGAACAGGATAAAGCGGCTAGAGATAATGAGATGAGGTTGAGAAAATATTTGCTTTCAGGAGATGCTTCAAATCTATCAATATACACAAAATCTGTTCAGCTTCTGGGGCCCTGTGGCCCCCAGCTCCTGGGGGGCTGTGCCCCCCAGACCCCCTGCTAAAATTGTTTCCTCGGATTTTGTCATTTCTATTTCACAGTCCTGCTATACAAGGTACCAGCAGATAGCCTGCACCTTTTGATCTAAGTAGGCGTGGTGGGTCATAGAGGAGCAGAAGTTCACTCAGGTACTGTGGCGCGAGACCATTCAGTGCTTTCAAGGTCAAGAATAGTATTTTACAATCAATGTGAAATTTGATTGGGAGCCAATGCAGTGTGGATAAGACAGGGGTGATGGGGTCATATTTTCTAGCTCTAGTAAGGACTCTTGCTGCTGCATTTTGAACTAACTGGAGCTTGTTTATGCACTTATTGGAACATCCAGACAGTAAGGCATTACAATAATCCAACCTGGAGGTAACAAAAGCATGAACTAATTTTTCTGCTTCGTGTAGTGACATTAAATTTCTTCTCTTAGAAATATTTCTGAGATGAAAGAAAGCTAACCGGGTAATGTTATTGATATGAGTTTCGAATGAAAGTCCGGGGTCAATAATCACTCCGAGATCTTTTACTGCTGCACGTGAAGAAACAGAAAGGCCATCCAGAGTTACTGTGGAATCAGAAAACTTACTTCTAGCTGCATGTGGTCCGAGTACAAGTACTTCAGTCTTGTCAGAGTTAAGCAGAAGGAAGTTAATAAGCATCCAGTGTCTAATGTCCTTCACACATTCCTTAATTCTATTAAGCTGGTGTCTCTCATCTGGTTTTGCAGAAACATACAACTATGTGTCATCAGCATAACAGTGGAAACTAATATCATGTTTATGAATAATATCACCCAGAGGTTATATATATATTTATATATATATCAGGGCTTTACATTAACTTTTTTGCTCACCGGCCACTGTGGCTAGTGGTTTTCCTGAGTCACTAGCCATTCAGCCTTTTCACTAGCCACAATTTTGTTGCCAGGAAATCACAGTTTTTTCTTCACCATGATGCGTTAAAGTTCGGAAGATCTAGATTTAATCATGAATGGCAGCGTATAATGCATCTGTACAGTAGCACTCAAGTATTCAGTGCTGTTGAGGTAGCTCCCTCTATGAAAACATGGAACCAATTCAGACAAAAATATAAGCAGAGTATTCTGTTTATTGAACTCAAATTCAAGCCCCTTACAATATGAAATATCGTATATGAAAAATAACATTCAGTACAATTGAACTGATTCTAATATTAAAAGTCCAATTCAAAACATTTATCATTGAAAAACATTTGATGTTTTGATATGCAAGTATTATGTGTATTATCAAGTATTATTATGTATATTATGTATTATCTATTAAGTGTGTGTGTGTGTGTGTGTGTGTGTGTGTGTGTGTGTGTGTGTGTGTGTGTGAACATGTGTAGAGAGAGACATTAAATGTCCTCATTACATTCATCATCAGATGAGTCTGAATGGTCCATGAAAAATGGTCTTCGTGACCTGAGGCTTCCAGCAGATCATAAGTTGATAGCTGGGGCGGGATCAACTTCTTTACAATCACGTGAACGTTTCTAAACGGCAGCTCCATCCTCTCCAGCTCAGCCAACTTCATGACAGCCAGGGACTGAAAGCAATGCTGTCCTGTAGTGAACCAGAAGTCTTCGCCGGTTTTGATGTAATAGTACCGATGTGTGCATTTGACTTTTCGTAGTCCTTTATAGTTTCGAGTTTAAAATTACTGTTGCCTGTCTTTGCCAGACTTTCTACAGTCTTCGCAGTACATGGTATTTTCGGTTTTGCTATGAACGAGCCAATCTGGGCGGCACGGTGGTGTAGTGGTTAGCGCTGTTGCCTCACAGCAAGAAGGTCCAGGTTCAAGCCCCGTGGCCGGCAAGGGCCTTTCTGTGCGGAGTTTGCATGTTCTCCCCGTGTCCGCGTGGGTTTCCTCCGGGTGCTCCGGTTTCCCCCACAGTCCAAAGACATGCAGGTTAGGTTAATTGGTGACTCTAAATTGACCGTAGGTGTGAATGTGAGTGTGAATGGTTGTCTGTGTCTATGTGTCAGCCCTGTGATGACCTGGCGACTTGTCCAGGGTGTACCCCGCCTTTCGCCCGTAGTCAGCTGGGATAGGCTCCAGCTTGTCTGCGACCCTGTAGAACAGGATAAAGCAGCTAGAGATAATGAGATGAGATCTCTTGTGTGGTGTGTAATTCACCCCTCTCATTTAAATATGGCGAACATTTTTCAGCGTGTGCTTTGCGCATCACGGACCTCAGTGATTTTAAAATGCTGCTCCGGCCCTGCTCATTTCTGCCCCTTTTTTCCTGAGCAGCAGGGTTTGAAACTCCAGCTGTATGTTGCCACACAGTGCACTTGTCAGTCGTCAGCAACTTTGTTGCTTTGTTCATTAACCGCAGGTTACCGTATCATTTGATTTTATCGGAGACGTTAACGAATGTTCTAAACAATTCTAGCATGTTGTCAGAATGTTTATGCAGGTGCTCATGGGAGTTGTAGGTGTGTAATATTACATTGCAATGTGTTTATTATATCAGATGCCTTCAGAGAAAACTACAATTAAAATATATTGTCATACCACAGAATAAACCACCCGCCAAAGCCGAATTTTACCCGCATTTGGCGGGTGCTAATGTAAAGCCCTGAGATATAAAAAATGCAGTATGTCTAGAAGAATCACCATTTACATCAACATACTGATAGCGATCAGTTAAATAAGAGCTGAGCCAGGAGAGGGCCGTTCCCTTAACTCCCACAACATTTTCTAGTCTATCCAGAGGAATGGAATGATCAATGGTATCAAATGCTGCACAAAGGTCAAGCAACACAAGCAGCAAGACACAGCCCTGATCAGACACCAACAGTAGGTCGTTTACTACTTTAACCAGAGCTGTCTCTTTGTGATGATGTCTAAATCCTGACTGATACATTTCATGGATGTTATTCCTATGTAAATATGAGCATAACGGCTGTGCCACGACTTTATCTAGGATTAAACAAGTTGTTCTTCTACACTTACAACTGCACCCTGCTCGCTCCCGTAATGACATCATATTTGCAGATGATACTACCATAGTGGGGCTCATCTCTGGGGGGAAGGAGTCTGCTTATCAGCACAAGGTTGAGCAGCTGTCTGGGTGGTGCTGAGTCAACAAACCTGGTCCTCAACCACCAAAACCAAGGAGCTGATCATAGACTTAAGGAAAAAGAAAACGGACTTTCAGCCTATTCTCATCAGTGCGCAATATGTGGAGAGGATCCTGGACTTCTGGTTCCTTGGGGTGCACATAGAGGAGGAGCTGACCTGGAGCTCTAATGCCACACAAGTGATAAAGAACGCACAGCAGAGACTTTACTTCCTGATGATCCTCAGGATGAACGACCTCCCTCAAAAACTGCTTGTCTCCTTCTATTGTTGCTCCATAGAGAACATACTTACATACATACTGCATCAGTGTGTGGTTTGTCAGCTGCACAGGAGCAGAGAGAAAAGTTCTCCAGAGGGTTGTCACCACCACCCAGATGATCATCGGATGCCCTCTTCCCTGCCTGGAAGAGCTTTACAGTTCCTGCTGCCTCAAAAGAACCCTCAGTATATTAAAAGATCCGTCCCACCTCAGAAATTCTCTGTTTGAACTGCTGCCCTTGGGCATGCAGTTCAGGTCAATTAAGAAATGGACAAATAGACCCCTTGCACATGACATTACGCATTACGTGATAATTGACCCCTAGGTGAAGAGACACCAGTTTTCGTGTAAGCAAGGCTTAACCAGTCTTAAATATGGTTCATTTTTGCACTGTTTTTGGTTGTTCCAATCATTTAAATCGAGGAATAGATAAAAGATCTTACCATTTCCCTGCTATGAAGAAAATGTTAACAAAGATAAGCAAATGCTTCAAGAACAATGAAGAAATGAGTGGTAAAAGAGAATACAGCGAGAGGAGCTAACCCTGAAAATTGCAGAGAAATTTGCGACGATTTAAAATGTATTAAAAAATAGACAGGCACAACAGACTATGGAAGAGTTTAAGAATCTCCTTTTATTTCTGCTCACATTTGAATTAGCTTCTTCATGAAGGTGTTCAGACAAAATCAAATGATTTTCTTCCAGATGAACCAACTTCCTCATTCGACATGGAAAACCCAGATTGGGCACCAAACAAACAACGCTGACGACATTCGTTAAAAAACCCAACAAGGAGCGACATGCTCCTGATGCATCCTGAAAGAACAGAAAAGATTAAGAGCAAAAAGCGCTGAAGCTTTGCTTCTGTTATCAGAGGAACTCAGTCCTGTGCAAAATGTCAACCTGGAGCCAGAGTGTAGTAATGAACCTACAGCTTGAGAGAGTTCTACACAAATGCACTGAACTTTACAACAGCTGCAGGCATGTGAAATGGAAATAAATCGACTAAGGCAGGAAAAACTCATCTCATCTCATTATCTCTAGCCGCTTTATCCTTCTACAGGGTCGCAGGCAAGCTGGAGCCTATCCCAGCTGACTACGGGCGAAAGGCGGGGTACACCCTGGACAAGTCGCCAGGTCATCACAGGGCTGACACATAGACACAGACAACCATTCACACTCACATTCACACCTACAGTCAATTTAGAGTCACCAGTTAACCTAACCTGCATGTCTTTGGACTGTGGGGGAAACCGGAGCACCCGGAGGAAACCCACGCGGACACGGGGAGAACATGCAAACTCCACACAGAAAGGCCCTCGCCGGCCCCGGGGCTCGAACCCAGGACCTTCTTGCTGTGAGGCAACAGCGCTAACCACTACACCACCGTGCCGCCCGCAGGAAAAACTATTTTGGATAAAATTGTTACTGTCTGTTGCACACTTATCAACCTGTGTGACTCAGTTGTGCCTTTTGAATAGAGAATAAATGAAGAAGGAACTGAACATGAACAGTTTATTGAAATTATTATTACAAGGGTGATTATAGTTAACTATATGATTTATAGTTAGCTATATGACTACAGCTACAACTGGAATGTGCTGATTCTGTTTGCATTTGTAATTATTGTACCATCCACTATTAGATAAAATTAAAATAAAATCTTACAACATTGTTTGAAAGTCTAGAGCAAGATAACGTTATTTTACAAATAATAATACTTCAGAGATTTGTTTCTTTTTTAACAAATCATAAATATCAATGTATAAATGAGTGCAAATAGCTCTGTAACTTGATGTCCTTGAGGTTGTTGAGACATGGCGGGCCGAGAATACCATCTAGCCCACAGTTCAAGTAGTAGTCCTTTGAGAGTAAATGCTCAGGCTTTTGCAGCATTCTGTTCCCTAAAGCTGATGTCGGTAAAAATTCTTTACACAAAGGTTTTCTTGTTTTTGTAGTGGGGTGTGCAGTTTTTTTTTTTTGGAACTGTTCTTCCATGTCCGGATTCTTCCGGAAAAGGAAAGTACATTCCAACATCTAGCTAACACTAGGCCACAAATCTGCACCGCCACTCCATTGGTTTTGAGGAATTTTGTACAGATCATAGCCACTAATAAACTCTAATTTCCATGTATCCTTCACTTCTTTATAACCAAGATTATCAAAGTAATCCATTAGTAGAGCTTTTTTAGCTGTAGTTTTCTTCAGACAACAGACAACAGCAACGGACGTCTGACATCTTTGCTTGGCTTCAGTATGTGAACAGTATGTAAACAAAGTTTGCTTGTCCCCCAGGTATAGATAGTTTTCACTGACGTCACGGCATTCCGGGGAACGCCCCCCAGCCGCCATCTTGGTGGGCAAACAAAACGGACCATCGCCACTACTGGCTACGTTATCTCGGATGAATTTATGAAGTTATATAATCAGTTTTCTAAAATAAAGATCAATGTTGCCAAAATCAAGCAAACAGAAGTATATAGATACACATCTCACGACAAGGGTATGCAGCCAAATTGGCCTTGATTGGGGGAATTGACCCCTACGAAGTGGACAAAGATGCATTTTCAAGTGACTATGCAGGGCTGCCAAAGCCTGAAACTGCCAAAGCCTGCTCCAAAGCCTGAAACTGACTTCATCAAACTTTAAAGGCTGTCTGATATGTACAACTTTATATATTCACAGCGCGCCTTTTGGCGGATGCCGCCTGAATCGCGCAGATCCGATTTTTTTTTTAGGGGGGGCGTTGGAGTGTCTGATTATAATTTCAAAGTAAATTCTGTATTAAAATTACTAAATAAGCAAATCCGTTACAGTCCATGAAACAGGAAGTATAAGGATGAGAAAAAAACAGTTTAAATCGGGAAGCTGCGCACATTTGCTCAGTCCTGCACACTGCTCAGGCTGCACAAATGTGTGCAGCTTCCCGATTTAAACTGTTTTTTCTCATCCTTATACTTCCTGTTTCATGGACTGTAACGGATTTGCTTATTTAGTAATTTTAATACAGAATTTACTTTGAAATTATAATCAGACACTCCAACGCCCCCCCTAAAAAAAAAATCGGATCTGCGCGATTCAGGTGGCATCCGCCAAAAGGCGCGCTGTTTGCGTCCCAAACACAAATCAAATCATACAGAATAGACCTAAAATGTTTTTCAAAAATGACCCTTGCGTGAGTGAAGTGACAAGTTTCAAATAGAAACGTGACAAACGAGCGATATTAAGTGTACATTACAATGTAAACGTACACTCAGCGGTTCCAGTTAGGCATTCTCCAGAGATTGTTCACATGATGTTTTGGTTTCCAAAAACAAACTTAAACACAATTGATTGTTTATTTAAACAACTTACCACTTATAAAATGATCGGAGCAGACTTTGCTGTGTTTGGAAGGCTGATAATCCTTGCCGTTGATTCTTGCAAGCCATAGATTTCTCCTTTGTATGCTGAGTTTGCTCGCCTTCGTGCTCCTGTACAGTGGGAATTCCATAAAAGCTCCACTTGACTTCAGTGACCCGTACGGTAAGCTTGGCCCCAAAGATGGCCACCACCAGGGAATCCCCGACTCTGTGACGTCATGTGAAAACTATCTATAGGGTAGGGTAGTGACCGTTGCTAACGTAAATGTGATGTCAGTGTAAGGGGTCTATAGACCGAAAAAGAGCTTCTACCCAAGAGCCATAACTGCACTAAACAGTGCTTGTTTTAAAGGGACCGTGCAATTTAAAAAAAAAAAAAAACAGCAGTGTGTGAATATTTTGTGCGTGTATGTCTTTTTAGAATTTGAGTTGTTAATATATATTATGTGGACATATTTTATTTCTTTATTTTTAATAAGCAGATGTTGCACTGGTAGGATGGCATCCAATTTCGTTGTACGATATGCAATGACACGTTTTTATATTCAAAAGTGGAGCTCTCCGTCTCATGATTTCTCCTTCCACACACACTTGCCACATTAGTTCATTACCTGTCAAGTCAAGTTAAACATGTAAAAACAAAAATGTCCAAGTCTATTGCAATACTTCATAAAACTAAACACATTCTAAGCCAAAAATCATTGCACGCACTTTATAATTCTCTGCTTGTTCCATACATAACTTATTGTGTGGAGGTCTGGGGAAATGCATGTAAAACAATCACCAACCCGATCTTCATATTGCAGAAAAGAGCTATTAGGATCATACACAATGTATGTTATAGTGAACCAACCAAACAAAATTGCTCAATTTATGTCTAAAATCAAAAACAAAACTATCCCTGACTGTATTCAGAGGTTTTTTCAAATCAGAGAGAGTCATTATGAATTGAGAGGAACTCGTATATGTCTGTTAAAACAAAGTTCAGAACAAATGTGAAACAGAGGTGTATATCTATAACAGGAGTTAATTTATGGAATGGTCTTGAAAATGAAATTAAACTGTGTAGCACGCTTAAAGGCCTTAAAAAAAGCATACAAACATATAAGATTATCAGTAAGTACAAAACTGAGATGTGAAATATGTTTGGGAAAAAATGGTTTGATTTAAATTTGATCCAGCTACTTGATGTGTAACGCTACAGAATACGAAAACGTCAAAATCCAATATGTGTGTTTTGGTGTTCATTTGAAATTGAAAGCTGTAAAATTGTATTGAACAAAATGTAACAGATACTATTGTTACTATTATTTTAGGGTTTTTTTTCCTTTTTGTTTCTTTCCTTAATTCCTTTGGCATAAAAAAAAAAAGATTTATTAATTTATGAAATGTGATGAGGGTAGATGCAATAAGCTTTTGCTTCACTCTAATCCTTTTCGGTCTTTCTTGCTGATATGTATGTAACCAGTGTGTATGTTATTGAAAGTTGAAATGACCGAAATAAATAATTAAATCTAAAATAAGCAGATGTTGCACTGGTAGGATGGCTTCCAATTTTGTTATACGATATGCAATGACACACTTTTATATTCAAAAGCGGAGCTCTGTCTCATGATTTCTCCTTCCACACACACTTGCCACATTAATTCACTACCCGTCAAGTTTATTTTTGAACATCAACATGCTTCTAGGATATGTTGCATAATCACGGTCACCTACTTCTACATTTGAGCTAAGAGAGCTTTCTTTCACAGCTACCCTAACTTGCAACAGAACAGGTAGCTTTTCCTCTGGCAGTAGTTATTTTTTTAAAAAAAGACAGAATAATAGTGTTTCCCTCAGGATTTTGTGAAACTAGGGTCAGTGGCCCTCGCTCTGGGGGCATGCTCCCCTGTGAGATAATTTTGTTTATTTTAAAGTTAAATGTATCAAACTGGTGCACTTTGAGAGCAAAATTAAGAGTTTTAGATCTATGAAGACCTTGCACAAAACAATTTTGTGCTTTAGTAATTTAAGCATAAACACACTGATTGTATCGATATGAATGGTGATGCCACAGCAAAAAGGCCACACTCGCAAAGCATGGTTAAGGAGTTTAACAGTTCATAAACGGTTAAAAAAAATGACTAGAGCATACATTTCAGCCCTCAAAGAAATGAAGCAGAAGTGGTTACCTGTGTTCAACTGGTTTATTTATTTTTTTAGAAAATGTAAAATATTGAATAGAGAACATGCAGAATAATTTCATTTTAGCCAAAAAATAAACCTATTTTGAACTCTGGTTAGAGCATGCACTTGTGTTTTGAATGACAAATACATGCTACTGGATGTGTTAGCAGCTATTCTGACTCAAATAAGCTAAAACTCTACAAATTTAACCGTGCACTGTTTTCAAGTGAGGATATGAGATTCGGACATGCTGGTGTTAACGTTCTCTAAGCTCAAGTTTGATGAATGCTAATTATCAATGCTAACTTCTCCATTGATGTTATCTGTTTGCTGTTTTAAATTGCTAACCATAGTATTGTGTTTGGACTAGTGGATGACTGGAGTGGACACTTAATGTTATCAGTCTCAAATCAAATGGTGTTTGTGTTCTGAAAATGCTTCCTTCACTCACTACAGTCTAGGAAACTCATGGAAAACACTGTAATGAGCGTTGCCTCACGTTTTTAAAAAAATTATACAATTGCCTGTCTGATTTACCTATCTGTTTTAATAATTATTTGACAATCTGCTGTAGTGCAATCTGGGTCAAATTTTGCAAATGACCTTCTAGCCCATCATAATGTGTGTGACATTCTTCATAATCGATAGCCAACTTTTAATTTGGTGTGCCTTGACATTCTTATTTGACCTTTTGATGTGCTTCAGCCCCAACAAGCTTGGAAATCTCTGGTACATATGATAGTCAATTATGGTTGGGCAAGTTACAGCAGTTTTAAGTGAACATGCAGCCTAGCCCATCTCTAAAGTCCTTCCCGCTCCATGCAGTCAGGCACATTGGGCGGCGCTGACCTTCGTTTCCATAACCCTCAGCCTCTCACCTATACAGCTAGGGTTACAGGGGGGCTAGTCCTCTGGTAACTGTGAGAGGCAACAGCCTAGTCTATGGCTATGTTTTAATGTCCATTTTAAGCTCTTCATTCTGGTCCTTGAAAATGGCATTGCAGGCCAATTCAGGGTGCTGATGCCCAAACAGTTTGTAGATTTATTTTTTTTTTAAACATTTGGAAGCCTATGCCTCTAATGCCTGGTTTGTTTTTTTAGCTCCTCCTTTAATTTTTGACCTTTCCATGGCTTTTGTTTCACTGCTGCACACTGCTTTTGCATTAGTGTAGAATGTTAATGTGCATTAGCTAACTTGGTTGTGATTGACCGGTGAGAACACGTATGCTGTCATGTGAACCCGAAATGACAGGCCCACAGAGAGGGCCGGTAAAAGCACGGCAAAACAAAATCTCTGTTCATTATGCCCTGACGAATAAACGTGACCCAAGATAGCTGGTTTTGTTCAGACAGTCATCCTAGCTTACTTCTCAAGGGAATTTTTACAGCTAGGGGAAATATCCTGAGTAAAATCCATTCCAGAATGTTGCCTTCCCTCTTTTTCACGTTCCTGACCGTAGTTGGGAAGCGGGAGTGAATTCGGTTTGCTAGACTCGCTCACTTCCCTGTTCGCATGGCTTTCATAATGCTCCTGGATTCTAACGGATATATGAGTCAGGACACACACACGGCATTGGTCTGAACAAAGTAACGTCTTCATATGAAAATAGCGCTCATCACCATTACAGTCGTGGCTAACTCCACATAGAGTGCTCAGCGTAAATGAGTACACCCCCTTTTGAAAAGTAGCATTTTAAACAATATCTCAATGAACACAATTTCCAAAATGTTGACAAGACAAAGTTTAAAATAACATCTGTAACTTATAACATGAAAGTAAGGTTAATAATATAACTTGGATTACACATTTTTCAGTTTTACTCAAATTAGGGTGGTGCAAAAATGAGTACATCCCACAACAAAAACTACTACATCTAGTACTTTGTATGGCCTCCATGATTTTTAATGACAACAGCAAGTCTTCTAGGCATGGAATGAACAAGTTGGCGACATTTTGCAACATCAATCTTTTTCCATTCTTCAACAATTACCTCTTTTAGTGACTGGATGCTGGATGAAGAGTGATGCTCAACTTGTCTCTTCAGAATTCCCCATAGGTGTTCGATTGGGTTCAGATCAGGAGACATACTTGGCCACTGAATCACTTTCACCCTGTTCTTCTTCAGAAATCCAACAGTGGCCTTAGATGTGTGTTTAGGATCATTGTCATGTTGGAAAAGTGCACGACGACCAAGGGCACGGAGTGATGGTAGCATCTTCTCTTTCAGTATAGAGCAATACATCTGTGAATTCATGATGCCATCAATGAAATGCAGCTCCCCCACACCAGCAGCACTCATGCAGCCCCACATAAGGACACTGCCACCACCATGTTTCACTGTAGGCACCATGCATTTTTTCTTTGTATTCCTCACCTTTGCGACGCCATACAGTTTTGAAGCCATCAGTTCCAAAAACATTTATCTTGTTCTCATCACTCCAGAGTACAGAGTCCCAGTAGTCTTCATCTTTGTCAGCATGGGCCCTGGCAAACTCGAGGCGGGCTTTTTTGTGCCTGGGCTTTAGGAGAGGCTTCTTTCGTGGACGGCATCCATTCATGCCATTCCTCTGCAGTGTACGCCGTATTGTGTCACCGGAAATAGTCCCCCCAGTTTGGCTTTCTACTTCTTTAGGTAACTGCAGTGAACTTGCATGCCAATTTTCTTCAACCCTTCTCATCAGAAGATGCTCCTGTCGAAGTGTTAACTTCCGTGGACGACCTGGACGTCTCTGTGAGATGGTTGCAGTTCCATCTTTCTTAAATTTTTGTACCACTTTTGCTACAGTATTCTGACTGATAAGTAAAGCTTTGCTGATCTTCTTGTAGCCTTCACCTTTGTGGTGTAAAGAAATTATTTTCTTTGGGGAATTCTGAAGAGACAAGTTGAGCATCACTCTCCATCCAGCATCCAGTCACTAAAAGAGGTCATTGTTGAAGAATGGAAAAAGATTGATGTTGCAAAATATCGCCAACTTGTTCATTCCATACCTAGAAGACTTCATGTCATTAAAAATCATGGAGGCCATACAAAGTACTAGATGTAGTAGTTTTTGTTGTGGGGTGTACTCATTTTTGCACCACCCTAATTTGAGTAAAACTGAAAAAAAGTGTAATCTAAGTTATATTATTAACCTTACTTTCACGTTATAAGTTAAACAGATGTTATATTAAACTTTGTCTTGTCAACATTTTGGAAATTGTTTGTGTTCATTGAGATTGTTTAAAATGTTACTTTTCAAAGGGGGTGTACTCATTTATGCTGAGTATTGTAACTTCTGCATAGTGACAAAACCAGCCATATGCTGGGGGAGAATCCGGCTAAACCCCTGCTGCAACAGGCCCTCTTAAAACTGCAGGGCATATTTTACAAGTACCATGCAACTATCTGAGGAAATTATGATTAAAACATTGATAGACTAAAATTAAAATTGAGTTCCATTGATGAAATCTTGATAAAAAAAAAACAACTAAAATGTAACTACTATTTTCAGGACACAAGACTAAAAGTAAATTTAAAATCATTTAAATTAAAGATGAACACTGCTACACTGAACGAAAACAACATTGGCGCCCAAATAAATATTACTTGTACAGATCAAAAATATTTTATATAAAACCCATTTAGAGACAGAACTGACTTTTAAAGTTGTGTATTTTTGTAGCTGTCTGTTTAGAGACCAAAACACAAGGGACAGATATTTATCAGAGAGGTCTGATTCACAGCACAGCTTTGCCATGTCAGAAGTAAAGCCTTTTATGAGAAACCTTTCCTTTGCCTAAATTCTGATAAAGCCTTGCCTGCATTTTCCTATAGTTACTAAATTCATCTTGGAGCTTGTCAGCTGTTTTGTGAATCTTACAATACAGTCAAAAGCCTTTAATTCAGCCTTCATGAGGCTTAATAATATTGGCATGAGCCATTGTTCTTGTTTCTGTAAACCTCATTTAAAGCCATATACAGTGGGGCAAAAAAGTATTTAGTCAGTCACCAATTGTGCAAGTTCTCCCACTTAAAAAGATGAGAGAGGCCTGTCATTTTCATCATAGGTATACCGCAACTATGAGAGACAAAATGAGGGGAAAAAATCCAGAAAATCACTTTGTCTGATTTTTAAAGAATTTATTTGCAAATTATGGTGGAAAATAAGTATTTGGTCAATAACAAACGTTCATCTCAATACTTTGTTATATACCCTTTGTTGGCAATGACAGAGGTCAAACGTTTTCTGCAAGTCTTCACAAGGTTTTCACACACTGTTGCTAGTATTTTGGCCCATTCCTCCATGCAGATCTCCTCTAGAGCAGTGATGTTTTGGGGCTGTCGCTGGGCAACACGGACTTTCAACTCCCTCCAAAGATTTTCTATGGGGTTGAGATCTGGAGACTGGCTAGGCCACTCCAGGACCTTGAAATGCTTCTTATGAAGCCACTCCTTCATTGCCCGGGCGGTGTGTTTGGGATCATTGTCATGCTGAAAGACCCAGCCACGTTTCATCTTCAATGCCCTTGCTGATGGAAGAAGGTTTTCACTCAAAATCTCACGATACATGGCCCCATTCATTCTTTCCTTTACACAGATCAGTTGTCCTGGTCCCTTTGCAGAAAAACAGCCCCAAAGCATGATGTTTCCATCCCCATGCTTCACAGTAGGTATGGTGTTCTTTGGATGCAACTCAGCATTCTTTCTCCTCCAAACACGACAAGTTGAGTTTTTACCAAAAAGTTCTATTTTGGTTTCATCTGACCATATGACATTCTCCCAATCCTCTTCTGGATCATCCAAATGCTCTCTAGCAAACTTCAGACGGGCCTGAACATGTACTGGCTTAAGCAGGGGGACACGTCTGGCACTGCAGGATTTGAGTCCCTGGTGGCGTAGTGTGTTACTGATGGTAGCCTTTGTTACTTTGGTCCCAGCTCTCTGCAGGTCATTCACTAGGTCCCCCCGTGTGGTTCTGGGATTTTTGCTCACCGTTCTTGTGATCATTTTGACCCCACGGGGTGAGATCTTGCGTGGAGCCCCAGATCGAGAGAGATTATCAGTGGTCTTGTATGTCTTCCATTTTCTAATAATTGCTCCCACAGTTGATTTCTTCACACCAAGCTGCTTACCTATTGCAGATTCAGTCTTCCCAGCCTGGTGCAGGTCTACAATTTTTTTTCTGGTGTCCTTTGACAGCTTTTTGGTCTTGGCCATAGTGGAGTTTGGAGTGTGACTGTTTGAGGTTGTGGACAGGTGTCTTTTATACTGATAACGAGTTCAAACAGGTGCCATTAATACAGGTAATGAGTGGAGGACAGAGGAGCTTCTATAAGAAGTTACAGGTCTGTGAGAGCCAGAAATCTTGCTTGTTTGTAGGTGACCAAATACTTATTTTACCGAGGAATTTACCAATTAATTCATTAAAAATCATAGAATGTGATTTCCTGGATTCTTTCCCCCCATTCTGTCTCTCATAGTTGAAGTGTACCTATGATGAAAATTATAGGCCTCTCTCATCTTTTTAAGTGGGAGAACTTGCACAATTGGTGGCTGACTAAATACTTTTTTGCCCCACTGTATTGATTTTGTGTTAAAAAAAGTAAATGTGGTATTTTTCTACAGGTATACAGGAGCATGCAGTGTGAAGAATACATCGATGCCAAAAGAGAGACGCATGTGAATTGGATGAGGTGAGCAGTACACTAGCTGTTGGGTTGTTTTAGTGATTTGATTTTACAGCTCCTCATTTGTTGGAAGAACTTTATCTTCATGTCATTGATATCTCCACCATGCTTTCTCCAAGTCTGTAACTCTGATCTGATTTTTTTACCTTTTTCTGAAACGTTGCCTCACTCTTTTAGGTATGTGAATTGTGCCCGTAATGAAGAAGAACAGAATCTTGTGGCATTTGAGTATCAAGGGGGAATTCTGTATCGTTGCTGTCGATCCATTAACCCAGGACAGGAGCTCTTGGTGTGGTATGAAGAGGAGTACACCAAAGAACTCAGTCCTGCACCTACAGGAACAACCAGACAGCAAGGTGTTACTTTTGTCTAAGAGGTTATAGAGGTTATTTTCTGCATCATTTTGTGACGTTTCTGAGTCTACTAGTGTTTCTGGGATGAAAGCTGTTGTACAATGCAGTTTGCAATAACTAGAGCATTCCCCAGAGAACTCATTTTGGCCTGTTCCACCAACCAGGTAGGTCTTCTTGATCATATGACCGTGACCAACCAGAGAGGGTGAAGTCTATCAGCTTCCTTTGAGACACGTGAAGTCCGCCCACTGCATATCTTGCTATTGCAAAACTGACTACAGTGGTGCTTGAAAGTTTGTGAACCCTTTAGAATTTTCTATATTTCTGCATAAATATGACCTAAAACATCATCAGATTTTCACACAAGTCCTAAAAGTAGATAAAGAGAACCCAGTTAAACAAATGAGACAAAAATATTATACTTGGTCATTTATTTATTGAGGAAAATGATCCAATATTACATATCTGTGAGTGGCAAAAGTATGTGAACCTTTGCTTTCAGTATCTGGTGTGACCCCCTTGTGCAGCAGTAACTGCAACTAAACATTTCCGGTAACTGTTGATCAGTCCTGCACACTGGCTTGGAGGAATTTTAGCCCATTCCTCCGGACAGAACAACTTCAACTCTGGGATGTTGGTGGGTTTCCTCACATGAACTGCTCGCTTCAGGTCCTTCCACAACATTTCGATTGGATTAAGGTCAGGACTTTGACTTGGCCATTCCAAAACATTTAACTTTATTCTTCTTTAACCATTCTTTGGTAGAACAACTTGTGTGCTTAGGGTCGTTGTCTTGCTGCATGACCCACCTTCTCTTGAGATTCAGTTCATGGACAGATGTCCTGACATTTTCCTTTAGAATTCACTGGTATAATTCAGAATTCATTGTTCCATCAATGATGGCAAGCTGTCCTGGCCCAGATGCATCAAAACAGGCCCAAACCATGATAGTACTACCACCATGTTTCACAGATGGGATAAGGTTCTTATGCTGGAATGCAGTGTTTTCCTTTCTCCAAACATAACGCTTCTCATTTAAACCAAAAAGTTCTATTTTGGTCTCATCCATCCACAAAACATTTTTCCAATAGCTTTCTGGCTTGTCCACATGATCTTTAGCAAACTGCAGACGAGCAGCAATGTTCTTTTTGGAGAGCAGTGGCTTTCTCCTTGCAGCCCTACCATGCACACCATTGTTGTTCAGTGTTCTCCTGATGGTGGACTCATGAACAGTAACATTAGCGGATGTGAGAGAGGCCTTCAGTTGCTTAGAAGTTACTCTGGGGTCCTTTGTGACTTCACCAACTATTACACGCCTTGCTCTTGGAGTGATTTCTGTTGGTTGACCACTCCTGGGGAGGGTAACAATGGTCTTGAATTTCCTCTACTTGTACACAATCTGTCTGACTGTGGATTGGTGGAGTCCAAACTCTTTAGAGATGGTTTTGTAACCTTTTCCAGCCTGATGAGCATCAACAACGCTTTTTCTGAGGTCCTCAGAAATCTCCTTTGTTCATGCCATGATACACTTCCACAAACATGTGTTGTGAAGGTCAGACTTTGATAGATCCCTGTTCTTTAAATAAAACAGGGTGCCCACTCACACCTGATTGTCATCCCATTGATTGAAAACACCTGACTCTAATTTCACCTTCAAGTTAACTGCTAATCCTAGAGGTTCACATACTTTTGCCACTCACAGATATGTAATATTGGATCACTTTCCTCAATAAATAAATGACCAAGTATAATATTGTTGTCTCGTTTGTTTAACTGGGTTCTCTTTATCTACTTTTAGGACTTGTGTGAAAATCTGATGATGTTTTAGGTCATATTTATGCAGAAATATAGAAAATTCTAAAAGGTTCACAAACTTTCAAGCACCACTGTATATACAACCCCGATTCCAAAAAAGTTAGGACAAAGTACAAATTGTAAATAAAAACGGAATGCAATAATTTACAAATCTCAAAAACTGACATTGTATTCACAATAGAACATAGACAACATATCAAATGTCGAAAGTGAGACATTTTGAAAGTTTTGCCAAATATTGGCTCATTTGAAACTTCATGACAGCAACACATCTCAAAAAAGTTGGGACAGGGGCAATAAGAGGCTGGAAAAGTTAAAGGTACAAAAAAGGAACAGCTGGAGGACCAAATTGCAACTCATTAGGTCAATTGGCAATAGGTCATTAACATGACTGGGTATAAAAAGAGCATCTTGGAGTGGCAGCTGCTCTCAGAAGTAAAGATGGGAAGAGGATCACCAATCCCCCTAATTCTGTGCCCACAAATAGTGGAGCAATATCAGAAAGGAGTTCGACAGTGTAAAATTGCAAAGAGTTTGAACATATCATCATCTACAGTGCATAATATCATCCAAAGATTCAGAGAATCTGGAAGAATCTGTGCGTAAGGGTCAAGGCCGGAAAACCATACTGGGTGCCCGTGATCTTCGGGCCCTTAGACGGCACTGCATCACATACAGGCATGCTTCTGTATTGGAAATCACAAAATGGGCTCAGGAATATTTCCAGAGAACATTATCTGTGAACACAATTCACCGTGCCGTCCGCCGTTGCCAGCTAAAACTCCGTAGTTCAAAGAAGAAGCCGTATCTAAACATGATTCAGAAGCACAGACTAGGGGTCGACCAATAATCAGCCTGGCCGATATATCGGGCCGATATTCTGCATTTTTAGGGTTATCGGTATCGGCCATAATTTCCACCGATATGCCGATAACATGCCTTTTTGCAGCCATTTCGTTCCTAACGCGACTGTCACTGGACGTCCTTTCCTGCACTCGCCTCTCTGAGTTCAAGAACACAGTCCTGCCCACCACAACATCTGATTTGTTTGGCACAAGCGATATAGCCAATCAACATGCGTAGCTAACCGCTGTGAACTGTTTCAAGCCGCCCCCTCACTCCGACTTCTGTTCTCTGAACAGACTCTTAAAGGAGCAGCCGCTCCTTTTAACATGCAGAGTAACTGTGCTTCCTTCACTACAATATAATCCTCCTAAATTGGGAATATTAGGCTTGGGCATTAAAAGCATTAGAATGTAGATGGTTACTTGTTAAGTTGTTACATAATAGGGAGTGATAGGCTACTTTATGTTTGATTTTACTTTTTAAAAAATGCTGCAGGCAGCTCCCTACACTTGATTTGTTATTTAAAAACTACTTGAAGTTGGTAAGTCTTACTTAGTTCTTAGTGTAAAAGAATCCGGAGTGTATTTTCATTTATTTTCCACTGAAAATGGTGAGCTGTAATATAGTAGAGAGTGATTTTTTTTATTGGTGAATATTTATTTTATTATTTTATTTCTCATTTTATTCTAACTAATGTTTGACTTTATTGTACAAATGCTGCTGGCATCTCCCTGCACAAAAATTCATGTTCAATTTTACAATTAAACATACATTTCATGGATATGAAGGTCTGTGTCAGTGTGTGCCATGTTTAATTTCATGTGAATTATAATGTTTACATTTATCGGTTGCACATATCGGTTATCGGCATCCCAATTCCATAATAATCGGTATCGGTATCGGCCCTGAAAAAAACATATTGGTCGATCCCTAGCACAGACGTTTTCTCTGGGCCAAGGCTCATTTAAAATGGACTGTGGCAAAGTGGAAAACTGTTCTGTGGTCAGACGAATCAAAATTTGAAGTTCTTTATGGAAATCAGGGACGCCATGTCATTCGGACTAAAGAGGAGAAGGACGACCCAAGTTGTCATCAGCACTCAGTTCAGAAGCTCTGATGGTATGGGGTTGCATTAGTGCGTGTGGCATGGGCAGCTTACACATCTGGAAAGACACCATCAATGCTGAAAGGTATATCCAGGTTCTAGAGCAACATATGCTCCCATCCAGACGATGTCTCTTTCAGGGAAGACCTTGCATTTTCCAACATGACAATGCCAAACCACATACTGCATCAATTACAGCATCATGGCTGCGTAGAAGAAGGGTCCGGGTACTGAACTGGCCAGACTGCAGTCCAGATCTTTCACCCATAGAAAACGTTTGGCGCATCATAAAACAGAAGATACGACAAAAAAGACCTAAGACAGTTGAGCAACTAGAATCCTACATTAGACAAGAATGGGTTAACATTCCTATCCCTAAACTTGAGCAACTTGTCTCCTCAGTTCCCAGACGTTTACAGACTGTTGTAAAGAGAAAAGGAGATGTCTCACAGTGGTAAACATGGCCTTGTCCCAACTTTTTTTGAAATATTGTTGTCATGAAATTTAAAATCACCTAATTTTTCTCTTTAAATGATACATTTTCTCAGTTTAAACATTTGATATGTCATCTATGTTCTGTTCTGAATAAAATATGGAATTTTGAAACTTCCACATCATTGCATTCTGTTTTTATTTACAAATTGTACTTTGTCCCAACTTTTTTGGAATCGGGGTTGTAGTAAACCACAAGATATTGTTGTAGTTTTATTCATCATGCCCAGTTTAACCAGAAGTAGCGTAAAATGCATGCCCTGTGGATCCCGAGTGGCACAGCAGAAAAGTGTTGTCCCAGTCATCCTCCCCATCATCCAGATATTGCCACTTTCAAATCCTGATGACGCCACAATCATCTGTGGTTGGGAGCTCAAGAGAGCAAAATTGTCTGGGCTCTCTGGGAGGGAGAGATGGCATGCTCTCTCTTGTCTGCCCTGTCAGTTACACTGGCCAGTCATGGGTGTGTGAGAGCACATTTAATAGGAAGTAAGTGGATTGGGCTTTCGTCCGAGTGTGCTTTGCAGCCCCCTGACATTGTATGAGTAAAACGTGGTCAACTGGTGTTTCTTCTCTTGGAGGAAGCACATGATAGCCCTCCCTGGTTGGTAGCTGTTATGTGATACTGGAGAGGAGTCTGATGGGTGGGAATTGGCCATGGCTAAATTGGGGAGAAATCGGGGGGAATGCCCTGTCACAGCAAACACATAATATAGGATAATGTCAGACCTCCCCATATTACAGAAACACGGGGGGGGGGGGCGGCGTCATTATAATACCTTCAGTGCAGTATAACCAGCTGGCTGGAAAGAAGTTAGTTGAAAACACACATGCAGTGTGTCTGAACCAAGCGAAGTTGTTAATTGGATAATGCAGATGTCAGTCAAACCCATCAACCATTATAAAAATCAATTGCAACACATTTGCTTTATTTCAGGAGCATATGTGATGGTTATATTATCAAGCAATTTAACAAGCAATAACAATTTTAGTATTTTTATGGAATTCAATAATTCCACAAGAGTCATACCATGGAGAACTTATCTTTTTAATTATGTTAAATTTTTGCTCCTTAAAGTGCATATCACGGGTAAATTCAGGAGCAAAATCAATGTAATTCTCCTATTTTATATTAAACTTTGGTCAAATATCTATCACATTCTGCATTCTCTGAAATTTTTTTACCTTGCGCAATACCAGAAAAATTCAGTTGAAATCAAGCCATTTGAGGCGAATTGGTCCGCCTCTGGAAAAACTTGGCATTTGAATTTCCCGGCAAACACTGATTTTCGTGATGTCGCGTGCGGAACGCCTCCCTCTGAATCCTACGTCAGCGCTGGTTTGTTTATGAGAAAACGACCTGGTGGTTTTCTGCAAATTTCTTCATTATCACGTAATTATTAAAATGGTTAACAGATGTATCGTAGGAGGGTGTAGCAACACCAATCATGATGGGATTAGTACTCATCATTTCCCAAAAGACTGGACAAAGAGAGAAATGGGAGCGCTTGGTCTACACAGGCTGTGCACTGAAACCGTGCAAGCTCTCGCAGCCTGCTGACACTTCCACAGGTGACGTCACGAATCTGGCTCCAGACTCCCTTGGGATTTTTCCAGACGCGTTTTATTTTATTTTTTTCTGCTGTCGACAGATGGTCTTGTGCAAAATTACCCTTCTGGATGAGTGTGTAAAGGGACATACTTTTCATATATAAAAAATAAATAAATAAATTGGTCCAGGATATGCACTTTAAACTCTTGCGACTGAAGAACTTCAACATGTTAAGGAACAAATAGTGTCTGATGAATTAACGAACAATTAAACACATGGAGGTTTGGTTGCTTTATTACTACAAATCACACCGTGGCATTCTTCAAATACTGCAGTAAGGAAATTCCTACTGCTGCAGACCTACTTGAATGCCATCTGAACCGATGCAGTGTGTCCCTTTTTTTTTTTTTATACGCCTACATTTAAATTAAATGAATATTGTTACATGTCTTAATTTATGGATGTTGGCTTGCTTTCATCAATTACATTAATATGAATCAACTGGGCTTCACAAAATCCCACAAAACTTAATTTCATGAAATTAGTGTATAATTGAAATTAATAAGTGTTTTAAACTTGACAACCTAATCCATATAAAAAATCCAGATAGAAAATACATATTTGCTTGTGTAAATGCTACTAGAAACTATTTGCAAATAAATCTATCCATATCCAGTTTGATAAATAAGGCCCATTTTTGGATCTTTTAGAACCTTGAATGTGAGGGCTGAGTTTCCTTCTCAATCCTGGATGAGATCTTGATTAAGTTTCAGTAAAAGCACTCCTTACATTGGGTTAGTGTTGTTATATTTTATAATCTTGTTGCATTTCATGTTCGATTTGTTATTTTTGTCTTTTCATTTCTCCAGAAGTAAAGAACGCTCTGCTGCAAGTCTTTTCATGCTCCACATACCCTCGTTCCGAGGCATCTCCAATTTACCTCGACAAGCATATCCAGAGATGCCACTATGAGGAGTACATGAGACTTCGAGAATCAGGAGAGATTAAATATAAGCTTCAGATCCCCTCCAAATGCTCCAGTCGTCAACCAACATCAACTGATATTATCCATTCTGATACTTCCCATAATGATATACAGAAGGAAATTCACCACTGCTCAGATTGTGGAAAGAGTTTTAGTTATCAGAATGCACTCAAGACACACCAGCGCATTCACACAGGGGAAAAGTCGTATCACTGCTCACAGTGTGGGAAGAGTTTTACTCGTCAGAGTGATCTCCAACGACACCAGCGCATTCACACAGGAGAGAAGCTGCTTCACTGCTCACAGTGTGGGAAGAGTTTTACTGAACGGATTCATCTCCAACAACACCAGCGCATTCACACAGGAGAGAAGCCGTATCACTGCTCACAGTGTGGGAAGAGTTTTACTCAGCAGAGTGATCTCCAACGACACCAGCGCATTCACACAGGAGAGAAGCCGTATCACTGCTCACAGTGTGGGAAGAGTTTTACTGAACGGAGTCATCTCCAACAACACCAGCGCATTCACACAGGAGAGAAGCCGTATCACTGCTCACAGTGTGGGAAGAGTTTTACTCAGCAGAGTGCTCTCCAAACACACCAGCGCATTCACACAGGAGAGAAGCCGTATCACTGCTCACAGTGTGGGAAGAGTTTTACTCAGCAGAGTGCTCTCCAAACACACCAGCGCATTCACACAGGGGAGAAGCCGTATCACTGCTCACAGTGTGGGAAGAGTTTTAATCAGCAGAGTGCTC
This sequence comes from Neoarius graeffei, assembly GCF_027579695.1. Taxonomy (NCBI): domain Eukaryota; kingdom Metazoa; phylum Chordata; class Actinopteri; order Siluriformes; family Ariidae; genus Neoarius; species Neoarius graeffei. The sequence continues at coordinate 27,454,167 of NC_083571.1, read as the reverse complement.
TCCAAACACACCAGCGCATTCACACAGGGGAGAAGCCGTATCACTGCTCACAGTGTGGGAAGAGTTTTACTAGTCAGAGTCATTTCCGACTACACCAGCGCATTCACACAGGGGAGAAGCCGTATGACTGCTCACAGTGTGGGAAGAGTTTTACTAGTCAGAGTTATCTCCGACTACACCAGCGTATTCACACAGGAGAGAAGCCGTATCACTGCTCACAGTGTGGGAAGAGTTTTACTAGTCAGAGTTATCTCCGACTACACCAGCGCATTCACACAGGAGAGAAGTCGTATCACTGCTCACAGTGTGGGAAGAGTTTTACTCATCAGAGTGCTCTCCAAACACACCAGCGCATTCACACAGGAGAGAAGCCGCATCACTGCTCACAGTGTGGGAAGAGTTTTACTAGTCAGAGTCCTCTTCGACTACACCAGCGCATTCACACAGGAGAGAAGCCGTATCACTGCTCACAGTGTGGGAAGAGTTTTACTCAGCAGAGTGATCTCCAACGACACCAGCGCATTCACACAGGAGAGAAGCCGTATCACTGCTCACAGTGTGGAAAGAGTTTTACTGAAAGAAGTCATCTCCAACAACACCAGTGCATTCACAGAGGAGAGAAGCCGTTTCACTGCTTACAGTGTGGGAAGAGTTTTACTCAGCAGAGTGATCTCCAACGACACCAGCGCATTCACACAGGAGAGAAGCCGTATCACTGCTCACAGTGTGGGAAGAGTTTTACTGAAAGGAGTCATCTCCAACAACACCAGCGCATTCACACAGGAGAGAAGCCGTATCACTGCTCACAGTGTGGGAAGAGTTTTACTCAGCAGAGTGCTCTCCAAACACACCAGCGCATTCACACAGGAGAGAAGCCGTATCACTGCTCACAGTGTGGGAAGAGTTTTACTCAGCAGAGTCATCTCCGTCTACACCAGCGCATTCATACAGGAGAGAAGCCATATCACTGCTCACAGTGTGGGAAGAGTTTTAATCAGCAGAGTACTCTCCAAACACACCAGCGCATTCACACAGGGCAGAAGCCATATCACTGCTCACAGTGTGGGAAGAGTTTTACTAGTCAGAGTCATCTCCGACTACACCAGCGCATTCACACAGGAGAGAAGCCGTATCACTGCTCACAGTGTGGGAAGAGTTTTACTAGTCAGAGTTATCTCCGACTACACCAGCGCATTCACACAGGAGAGAAGCCGTATCACTGCTCACAGTGTGGGAAGAGTTTTACTCATCAGAGTGCTCTCCAAACACACCAGCACATTCACACAGGAGAGAAGCCGCATCACTGCTCACAGTGTGGGAAGAGTTTTACTAGTCAGAGTCATCTCCGACTACACCAGCGCATTCACACAGGAGAGAAGCCGTATCACTGCTCACAGTGTGGGAAGAGTTTTACTCAGCAGAGTGATCTCCAAGGACACCAGTGCATTCACAGAGGAGAGAAGCCGTTTCACTGCTCACAGTGTGGGAAGAGTTTTACTCAGCAGAGTGATCTCCAACAACACCTGCGCATTCACACAGGAGAGAAGCCGTATCACTGCTCACAGTGTGGGAAGAGTTTTACTCAGCAGAGTGATCTCCAAAGACACCAGCGCATTCACACAGGAGAGAAGCCGTATCACTGCTCACAGTGTGGGAAGAGTTTTACTGAACGGAGTCATCTCCAACAACACCAGCGCATTCACACAGGAGAGAAGCCGTATCACTGTTCACAGTGTGGGAAGAGTTTTACTCAGCAGAGTGCTCTCCAAACACACCAGCGCATTCACACAGGAGAGAAGCCGTATCACTGTTCACAGTGTGGGAAGAGTTTTACTCAGCAGAGTCATCTCCGACTACACCAGCGCATTCACACAGGAGAGAAGCCGTATCACTGCTCACAGTGTGGGAAGAGTTTTACTAGTCAGAATTATCTCCGACTACACCAGCGCATTCACACAGGAGAGAAGCCGTATCACTGCTCACAGTGTGGGAAGGGTTTTACTAGTCAGAGTCATCTCCGATTACACCAGCGCATTCACACAGGAGAGAAGCCGTATCACTGCTCACAGTGTGGGAAGAGTTTTACTAGTCAGAGTCATCTCCGACTACACCAGCGCATTCACACAGGAGAGAAGCCGTTTCACTGCTCACAGTGTGGGAAAAGTTTTACTAGTCAGAGTTATCTCCGACTACACCAGCGCATTCACACAGGAGAGAAGCCGTATCACTGCTCACAGTGCGGGAAGAGTTTTAATCAGCAGAGTGATCTCCAAACACACCAGCGCATTCACACAGGAGAGAAGCCGTTTCACTGCTCACAGTGTGGGAAGAGTTTTACTTGTCAGAGTCATCTCGGACTACACCAGCGCATTCACACAGGAGAGAAGCCGTATCACTGCTCACAGTGTGGGAAGAGTTTTACTAGTCAGAGTCCTCTCCGACTACACCAGCGCATTCACACTGGAGAGAAGCCACATCACTGCTCACAGTGTGGGAAGAGTTTTACTCAGCAGAGTAATCTCCAACAACACCAGAGCATTCACACAGGAGAGAAGCCGCATCACTGCTCACAGTGTGGAAAGAGTTTTACTAGTCAGAGTCATCTCCGACTACACCAGCGCATTCACACTGGAGAGAAGCCGTATCACTGCTCACAGTGTGGGAAGAGTTTTACTAGTCAGAGTGATCTCCAACGACACCAGCGCATTCACACAGGAGAGAAGCCGTATCACTGCTCACAGTGTGGGAAGAGTTTTACTCAGCAGAGTGCTCTCCAACAACACCAGAGCATTCACACAGGAGAGAAGCCGCATCACTGCTCACAGTGTGGAAAGAGTTTTACTAGTCAGAGTCATCTCCGACTACACCAGCGCATTCACACTGGAGAGAAGCCGTATCACTGCTCACAGTGTGGGAAGAGTTTTACTGAACGGAGTCATCTCCAACAACACCAGCGCATTCACACAGGAGAGAAGCCGTATCACTGCTCACAGTGTGGGAAGAGTTTTACTCAGCAGAGTGCTCTCCAACAACACCAGCGCATTCACACAGGAGAGAAGCCCTATCACTGCTCACAGTGTGGGAAGAGTTTTAATCAGCAGAGTGATCTCCAAACACACCAGCGCATTCACACAGGAGAGAAGCTGTTTCACTGCTCACAGTGTGGGAAGAGTTTTACTCAGCAGAGTCAGCTCCGACTACACCAGCGCATTCACACAGGAGAGAAGCCGTTTCACTGCTCACAGTGTGGGAAGAGTTTTACTAGTCAGAGTCATCTCCGACTACACCAGCGCATTCACACTGGAGAGAAGCCGCATCACTGCTCACAGTGTGGGAAGAGTTTTACTCAGCAGAGTAATCTCCAACGACACCAGCGCATCCACACAGGAGAGAAGCCGTTTCACTGCTCACAGTGTGGGAAGAGTTTTACTCAGCAGAGTGATCTCCAACGACACCAGCGCATCCACACAGGAGAGAAGCCGTATCACTGCTCACAGTGTGGGAAGAGTTTTACTCAGCAGAGTGCTCTCCAACAACACCAGCGCATTCACACAGGATAGAAGCCGCATCACTGCTCACAGTGTGGAAAGAGTTTTACTAGTCAGAGTCATCTCCGACTACACCAGCGCATTCACACAGGAGAGAAGCCGTATCACTGCTCACAGTGTGGGAAGAGTTTTACTAGTCAGAGTCATCTCCAACGACACCAGCGCATTCACACAGGAGAGAAGCCGCATCACTGCTCACAGTGTGGAAAGAGTTTTACTGAACGGAGTAATCTCCAACAACACCAGCGCATTCACACAGGAGAGAAGCCGCATCACTGCTCACAGTGTGGAAAGAGTTTTACTAGTCAGAGTCATCTCCGACTACACCAGCGCATTCACACAGGAGAGAAGCCGTATCACTGCTCACAGTGTGGGAAGAGTTTTACTAGTCAGAGTAATCTCCAACGACACCAGCGCATTCACACAGGAGAGAAGCCGTTTCACAGCTCCCAGTGTGGGAAGAGTTTTAATCAGCAGAGTGATCTCCAAACACACCTGCGCATTCAAACAGGAGAGAAGCCGTTTCACTGCTCACAGTGTGGGAAGAGTTTTACTCAGCAGAGTAA